>NC_025703.1:207555-207926 GCF_000633955.1 Camelina sativa
CCTCGCCTCACGGTTGCCGACCTCGCAGCCGGCGTAATCGAGAGACGACGCCGAGCTTCGTACGGCGAAACTAAGGGGAAGCGCCGAGCTCCGTTCGGCGGAATCATCTTCGCAGCCGACCTCGCGCTCGGCGGAATCGAGAGGTGGAGCCGAGCTTTGTATGGTGGAGTCAAGAGACGGCGCTGAGCTCCATTTGGCGGCGTCACCCTCGACGGATGCGTGCTCCGACGAGAAACGGCCGACCTCACAAGGCCGAGCTGAACGATCCACGGTGGCGACCGAGCTCCGTTTAGCGAAACCATCTTCACGGCTGACCTCGCAGCCGGCAGAATCGAGTGCCGGCGCCGAGCTTTGCATGACGGAGTCGAGAG
>NC_025703.1:209862-211828 GCF_000633955.1 Camelina sativa
ATCCGTAGTAAGGAGAACTGTAGATGGGTTTTCAGAACATATGCACCTCGAAGTCAACACCACGGAGATTGATTGCTTCTCTTCTTCAACAGATGATCAAAGTTAGTTGGTGGTCATGCCGGTGCGCTCTGTTACAATCACTCGTCAGAATACTCCTTCTTTTGCTTTATGTCGTTTTATCTATCCTTTGGTTTCTATCGTATCTAAACATTTGTGTTTGTGTTTTCTAATCCACCTCAACTATTATCTGCGTTTGTGTTTTCTATCGCATCAAACAGCTTGGTATGTTGTTGGACTTCTGTTTAAATTTGTCTTTTATCGTTTTTAATAATGAAGGTTTGTGTTTAATAATCTAAACATGTTATACTAGCGCTTTTCAATTTTATTTATTTGGTTTCCCCCACTTAAATTGTGTCTATTAACCAAAAAGAACAAATCACACTTTTACTGGAAACATAACACTGGCTAACATGGAAGCACTCTCAGTTCTGTCTTTAGTCGACAGCAAAATCCCAAACTTATAGTAGTAAAACAATATCAACATTCAGTATAACAGTGTGACTAATTGAGAAGGAAAGGGTTTGACAACTTTTTATGAAGCCGACCTCGCTTAGGTCCCCAACCTTCAAGCTTAGCAACAGGGCAGCCACAATCTAGATCGGAAAAGCAAAACAGCACGGCCACTAGGAGTAGCCATCCTTCTGAGCTCAGCTCTCAAACACTCGTAATCAGGATTCTTGTAATTTGACTCTATAATTCGTTTTGCAGGTTTCTCGTGAGCCAAGGCTGCATTAAACCGCTGTGTGATCTCCTGACGTGTCCTGATCCAAGGGTCGTCACAGCGGCTTTGGAAGGTCTATACAAGATTCTGAAAGTTGGCGAAGCCGAGAAGGCAGTAGACGGTAATCAGTATGCCCAGATGATTGATGACGCAGGAGGTTTGGAGAAGATTGAGGATCTTCAGAGTCACGATAATACTGACATTTACGAGAAAGCTGTGAAATTCCTCGAGTCGTATTGGCCTGTCAGGTAATGCTCCTACTGCTGGTGGTTTCACATTTGGTTGAATGTTTATGCCCCCGAGACTTTTCACAGGTTTATGTAGAATCAAGATATTCTTAGTTGTTTGGACGTAGAGCAGATTTCGCCTGGTGGTTTAAGAATTTGTAGGGTTTTATTTTCAATGGTCTCGACTCCCGTTTTAATTTATTTTTATTTTAGGATGTTGGATATATATATATATATATATATATACATATTTGTTATTGCATTTGTGGCGGAAGCTAATACAGTGTTGTTTGTTGTTGGCAGGATTTTGGAGTGTTAGTATCTGCTTTCGTCTTGTTTGTGTCCCATGTTTAGGAAAGCTTCACTTTACATCAGTCTCTTTTATGGCAGCGACGTAGAAGCAACTGACAACTGATGACACATGTGAACGCTGTGTTGTTTTCTAGAAATTTGATCTGTGTTCACGAGACATTTTTTTTTTTTTTTTACTCAATTCACATCGCTCTGTTCCAATAAAACATCAAAGTGAGAAGAAGACAAATTTGGTCCTAATTCTTCATTCCAATCCAGGAACAGAACGATGCTAAGTGACCACTGATGATAGTTCAAATGGATCAAGAACAATCTCTCTCTCTCTCTCTCTCTCTTAGTAAGTTAGTGGGTGTAACCCAATTTTCTAACGTAGACATTTCATCAAAAAATAAAGAAAGAAAGAAGAGTATTAGGTTTGAGTAGGTTGAGAAAGAAAGACAAAGATTCGGGGAATGCAACTTTTACAAACATAAAATGCATTAGTTTGAAAACTTGATATAAGACACTTCATGAATGACGTTGCAAACTTTAGGCAGTAGAGTCGAGAAGGAAGAAGAAGAAGAAATGGGAAGAGGTTCTGTTATTCTCCTTGAATAGTATGTTACAGAGACTCTAAAATACATAAAAGAGTATTCCAGTAAACTAA
>NC_025703.1:215890-220945 GCF_000633955.1 Camelina sativa
GATGTACCAGAGTACTGAATTAAGGCTTGCGTTGAACCATTCTTCTCAAATATAGCAATCTTCTGGACAGCTCCATACGCGGAAAACACCTATGAGAAGCAAACGATATTATTGATTTAGAGAGATTAAGCATGCCTGAGAAGCAGAAATGCGCATGACTGTTGTTCCTCACCGTGTGAAGAACATCCACAGTGACAGCATACTGCATGTTCTCAATCAGACCAAGAAGGACGTTGCTCTGAGATTCTACTTTCTTGCCGTCAGCACCTAACGCAGGCTGAAGAAAATATCATAGACCACGTAAGAAAGGTAAACACTGGTGGAGACAGATAGATAAAAGTGTGAGGAGGGCAGGGGAAGAAAACGATACCTGCGTAGACCCGTCCATTGCCGTGTGATTCACTGGAAGGTATGGATTTGTGTAATCTCTGAGTAAATCAAAGAACCAAACATATGATAAAACTATTCTAGCGTAAGGTTTTCAACATTACAGGGAGCATATGCAGACAGAGAACACATTTCAAAGGAATCAAAACTCTACCTGCTCCGGTGGGACTGAAACTTGATGTTGAGATCAGTATGAGCTGAATAAGACATTCGCAAATTGCACGAACCAACATGTTCCGGGAGCAAGTATCTAAATTTAAATGTTCCAAAAACAAAAATATATATATAATCAGTAGAGTTATATCTTAAGGAGAATACAAATGTGTGCATGGAGGAAAAGCGACTATACCTGGGTATACTTCTGCTATCTAACGCATTCCTTGCCGCGGATGCAGTCTCCACATCACTAAATTGAACTAGTGCCTGGCAAGTTAGGAAAGCAGATAAAAAGGTTAATATCATTTCATTTTCTCCATAGAGACGTTTGATACAAATCTCAATGCCTTACCTGGAAACCAGCAGCTTTCTCGAAAGTGGCAATTTTGTGCACAAATCCAAAAGCAGAAAATACCTGAAACAAATTTGGACTCGATATGAACCATGACCATACGGAGGAGGGATAACAGCTAAAGGGAACCAAAACGGTAGAAAGAAACTCAAAATGATCCCGGATTGAGACTAAAAAAAGAGAAGAAGCCCAGATAAGTACAGAGTGACACCTGTCCACTTATGGGCATGATAGACCATAGATAGGAGAATGACGAACACGATACTATTTCCAAACTCTCTCCAGAAAGATTTTAATAAAGAGGCATCAACATCTGTGATTCGAGCATTTCATTAATGTTGATATACTATGATTTGAATAGTGTGTCTATGTAAAAGTTACTCAAAGAAGTTTTTTTGTTTAGTAGCAAGAGTTGAAAAATCTTCTTTATAAATTCATCTGCTCGAAGCACAACTCACTGCCTCACCCATGTAAAACATCAATCACATATCTTATCAAATATGACCAATTTTAACTGAAAAATGCCTACTGATAAAAGAAGAATTCAGTGAAAGAATCTCACACTCGGAATCATTACCAAGCTGGTCAACCCCTTGGGAAGCAAAGCAAAATCAAAGTGCTAAGCAAGCAAGGAATTTTAAAATGAAGGTAATGCACTCACCAGATGGATAACATCGATGCTCACTTCGTGAGATTCCACTCCTTCAAAGGTAACCAAGAGGACATTCCCAGGGACATCTCCAGGACTCTGATTGTTTACAATTTCATGGCGATTAGAGTACTGAATATACACAGTTTTCCCTCGAATCTGAGCTGGCTCTGAAGATGAAGCATAATACGAAACCATTGATATAGCTTGGTTCAAGTCAGCCTGTACGTCAATCAAATGCTTCAGAAACCAATTCAACATGGTTATGATTCATGATACTACAAGTTCAATTAAGTGCTTCAATTTCAAGTAAGCAGTTCCAATTTCACTTTATCGTTTCCTAACCAAATCCTCAGGAGCTAGCAAAAAAAAAAAAAAACAATCTGAGAGGAGAAAAAGGCTCACAAATTCGACGAAGGCTTGGTTGCGATTGGCGCCGACATTGCTCTTGGTATTAACGATCTTGCCGAATCGTTTGCAAAGGTCGATGAGCTCCTCTTCAACGCACTCCCATGGGAGATTCCGCAGATGCACCACCTTCGACGGCGTCTGCGTATAGCGGAACTGCGTATGGCCTGAGCTCGACATCTCCGATTACGGCGGCGTTCGATACTTAGTTCGGATTTGGTTAAAAACGATCACAACAGACCAAAGCCGCCGGAAAAGTAAAAGTTTCGCGATTCGATTTCTCTCGATTAGAGTAACAAATTTTCTCATCGGAACCTAACCCAGACAGCTAAATTATCAGGAAATGTTTTCAAATTTGCCCCTAATATTTATATCTTCTCCAAATTTGGCCCTTAGTTTTTAGTACCCCCTACTTGTGTTACTAAAATATTTTTTATCGATCAGTCAAGGCAGATCGATCTTTGACTATTGAAGTTACATGCATGCTTCCGTTTCAAATATTTGAATTGTTCTTTTTATATATATTATATGTTCAATATATATACTACTACCATGTACGGTCTTAGAAGCCAACCTTTACATGATTGAGAATGAGCCGAGCTTCTTCTTTGCTAGCAACCAAACTTATGGATCCCACCATGACCTGTTCTGGATTCCATGTTTTGTTTTGCTAATAAATCTGAATGTCAGGAAGAGCACAGATGTGATATACTAATCTAAGTCGGTTTGTTTGTCGTATGACTCAGAGGTGTTTAGTTGTTTGCTAAGGCTAAGGGAGTCGATTTGCCAACTTTTTTTGTACTGTTAAGACCCCCTGTAGAAAAATACTTCAACTAAACCCGAAAAAGCAAAATATTGGGGTACATATCATATGTATCGATGGACTTAGTAATTATGGGCTTGTTACGTATTTATCTCGTCTTAGTCGGTTGTATGTGTTTTGTGTAAACCCTAATCGAGTCATGTATATAAGCTGTTTAACAGTAGATTAATGAAAGCGAGGCAGTTTGATATCTAATTCTACATGGTATCAGAGCTAAGATCTTATAAACAGACCTAAATTTTTCCGTTGTCTTCTTCTTTTTCTTTTGTTCGATAGTTTCGAACTTTCTCTTTGTTTCAAAGTTGTTTCTCTCGATAGTTTCGGGATCTCTCCTCTCATCGTTTGAGAAGTCATGTCCAATTCTGAAGAATCCTCTGTTACGAAAAGTGCAGCAGCGACGATGTCTCAATCCGCGTCTGTGGTGGTCTCACCGTACACTCTTGCTAGCTCCGACAACCCTGGCTCCATGATCTCTGCTGTCGTTTTGACCGGAGATAATTACAACGAATGGGCAACGGAGATGTTGAATGCTCTTCAAGCTAAGCGCAAAACAGGGTTTATTAATGGTACGATTCCAAAGCCGGTGAGCAGTGATCCTGACTTTGAGAATTGGCAAACCGTGAATTCGATGATAGTTAGGTGGATTCGAACAAGTATTGAGCCAAAAGTCAAGTCTACTGTCACCTTCATATCCGATGCTCATCAGTTATGGGTCGATTTGAAGGAACGTTTCTCTGTGGGGAACAAGGTGCGTATTCATGAAATCAAAGCTCAGCTTGCTTCTTGTTGTCAAGATGGGCAGACCGTTCTGGATTATTATGGGTGGTTGTGTACTCTCTGGGAAGAGTATAGTATTTACAAACCGATCAAAGCATGTACTTGCGGTTTGTGTGTTTGTGGTGCTGCTCTTGAGCCTGCTAAAGAACGTGAAGAAGAGAAAGTACATCAGTTTTTGTTGGGACTTGATGAATCTAGGTTTGGAGGGATTTGCACTAACATTATTTCAATGGATCCTTTGCCTTCTCTCGGTGAAGTGTACTCTCGGATCATCAGAGAAGAACGTCGCTTGTCTACTGTTCGGGTTCGTGAGCAGCAAACCGAAGTTGTAGGATTTCTTGTTCGTCGTGATCAAAGTGAGATGTTGTCTAATGGTGCCAATCGAACTGATTCATCATTGGTGCGGTCTCGGACGGCTTGTTCTCATTGTGGACGTGTTGGTCACGAGAAAAAGGATTGTTGGCAGATCGTTGGTTTTCTGGAGTGGTGGTCTGAACGTAATAGTAACGGTCGTGGTTCTAGAAGACATGGACGTGGTGGTCGCGGTTCTGGTTTCCAGGGTTCTGGTTCCAATGTCTCGGGTCGTGGACGTGGGCAGGTTGTTGCAGCTTATGCCACCAGTGCTAATCCTTCAGCGTTTTCAAACTTTACTCCAGATCAAATGAAGGTGCTTGCTCGCATGATAGAAGAAAACTCGGGCACTCCATCTTCTGACAAATTGTCTGGTAAGCTAGCACTTGGCGATGTGTTTTAGACACCGGTGCGTCTCATCACATGACCCGGCATATGTCTCTTTTACTTGATATTGTGCCTATTCCATCGTGTTCTGTGGGGTTTGCCGACGGTAGTAAAACCAATGTCACAAGCATGGGAGTTCTTCCTCTTTCGGACACTGTCAAGTTGACTAATGTCCTTTATGTTCCTGATTTAACTTGCAATTTACTCTCGGTCTCCAAAATTGTGAAACAAACGAAGTGTTTTGCAACATTCACTGATACTATTTGTGTCTTACAGGACCGTTTTTCGAGGACTCGGATTGGGACCGGGGAAGAACGTGATGGGGTGTACTATCTTACGGATGTTGCTACTGCGAAGATACATACAGTTAAAGTCTCTTCTGATCAAGCCTTGTGGCATAAGCGCTTAGGACATCCAAGTTATTCGGTGTTTTCGTTTTTACCTATGTTTTCTCATTCATCTACGTGTGTTGGTTCTCACTCTTGTGATGTTTGTTTTCGGGCAATACAAACAAGAGAAACTTTTCCAGAAAGTATTAATAAAACCAGTGATTGTTTTTCCTTGATTCATTGTGATGTTTGGGGGCCATATCGTGTTCCTTCTTCTTGTGGTGCTGTGTATTTTTTGGCGATATTCGATGACTTTTCAAGAGCTGTGTGGACGTATTTGTTACTCAAAAAGTCAGAAGTGCGTGTTGTTTTAAAGAATTTTCTGTCCTATACAGAAAAACAGTTTGGCAAGTCGGTGAAAATGATGCGTAGTGAT
>NC_025703.1:227306-241328 GCF_000633955.1 Camelina sativa
TTTGCTGACGGTAGTAAAACCAATGCCACAAGCATGGGAGTTCTTCCTCTTTCGGACACTGTCAAGTTGACTAATGTTCTTTATGTTCCTGATTTAACTTGCACCTTACTCTCGGTCTCAAAAATTGTGAAACAAACGAAGTGTTTTGCAACATTCACTGATACTATTTGTTTCTTACAGGACCGTTTTTCGAGGACTCGGATTGGGACCGGGGAAGAACGTGATGGGGTGTACTATCTTACGGATGTTGCTACTGCAAAGATACATACGGTTAAAGTCTCTTCTGATCAAGCCTTGTGGCATAAGCGCTTAGGACATCCAAGTTATTCGGTGTTTTCCTTTTTACCTATGTTTTCTCATTCATCTACGTGTGTTGGTTCTCACTCTTGTGATGTTTGTTTTCGGGCAAAACAAACAAGAGAAACTTTTCCAGAAAGTATTAATAAAACCAGTGATTGTTTTTCCTTGATTCATTGTGATGTTTGGGGGCCATATCGTGTTCCTTCTTCTTGTGGTGCTGTGTATTTTTTGGCGATATTCGATGACTTTTCAAGAGCTGTGTGGACGTATTTGTTACTCAAAAAGTCAGAAGTGCGTGTTGTTTTAAAGAATTTTCTGTCCTATACAGAAAAACAGTTTGGCAAGTCGGTGAAAATGATGCGTAGTGATAATGGTACATAATTCATGTGTCTTTCTGCCTATTTTCGTGAGCAAGGTATAATTCATCAAACATCGTGTGTCGGGACTCCACAACAGAATGGACGTGTCAAACGCAAACATAGACACATTCTCAATGTTTTTCGTGCGTTGTTGTTCCAAGCACATTTGCCTATCAAATTTTGGGGGGAGGCTGTTCTTACATCTGCTTATTTGATCAATCGGACTCCTTCCTCTGTTCTTGGTGGTCGCACTCCATACGAGGTTCTTCATGGTTGTAAACCTGTGTATGATCAACTTCGTGTCTTTGGATCGGCGTGTTACACTCATCGTGTGTCTCGTGATAAAGACAAGTTTGGTGAACGTAGTCGACGGTGTATGTTTGTTGGTTATCCATTTGGTATGAAAGGTTGGAAAGTCTATGATCTTGAGCGTACTGAGTTTATAATTTCTCGTGATGTGGTCTTTAATGAAGATGTTTTTCCTTATGACCAAGCATCCTCTTCGTCTCCGGTTGTTGTCTCTCCTGCTACCTCTCATGATGATGATTGGGCGTTGTCTTCGTCTCCTATAGTAAGGGGGAGATCTGATGCGAATAATGTTGATTCGTTCGTTCATGCTGCTCAAGATAGTGTTGATGAAGATGGTGTTGTTGCATCTTTGCCTGCTCTCTCTCCTGTTACAACACTCGTTCCTACGACTGTTGTTCCGACACTCGCTCCACCTGCTAACCAAGATGGTCTTGTTGATTCGTCCTCATCACACACAGAGGGTTTGTCTCCTTCTACTGATTTACTGCCTGTGGTATCCACTGTTGAGCCAGTTGTTGAGCCAGTTGTTCCTAGACAGAGTACAAGACCCAAGAATGCGCCTATTTGGTTAAAAGATTATGTTACCAACTCCGTGATATGTACACCCGACGCATCACCCGTTCTCTCCGACTCTCCACTCCAGTCCTCGTCATCAGATCTAGGTACTGTGCTCTACCCTCTAACTGATTTTATCTCCGATAAAAGTTTTTCACCACGTCATAGGGCATTTTTTGGCGGCCATCACCACCAATGTCGAGCCTAAGCATTTTAAAGAGGTTGTCCAGATCAAAGTGTGGAACAATGCTATGCACAAAGAGGTTGATGCTCTTGAGGTGAAACGTACTTGGGATGTTTGTGATTTGCCTCCGGGAAAAGTTGCTCTCGGTAGTCAGTGGGTTTACAAGACCAAGTATCATTCCGATGGTTCCATCGAACGCTACAAAGCCCGTCTTGTTGCTCTTGGTAATAATCAAGTTGAGGGGGAGGATTACAATGAAACGTTTTCTCCTGTTGTCCGCATGACTACGGTTCGTACTTTGCTTCGTCTTGTTGCGGCTAATCACTGGGAGGTCTATCAAATGGATGTCAACAACGCATTTCTTCATGGTGATTTGGAAGAAGAAGTGTATATGAAGCTTCCCCCAGGTTTCCGTCATTCGCATCCTGGAAAAGTTTGTCGTTTACGCAAGTCTATCTATGGTCTTAAACAGGCTCTTTATTGGATTCTCTTCTTCGGTTTGGTTTTGTGGAATCCTATGATGACTATTCTTTGTTCATTTACTCTCATAAGGACATTGAGTTACGGGTTCTTGTATATGTTGACGATCTTATCATTACTGGTAACAATGGATACATGATTCAAAAATTCAAGGAATATCTCAGCCGTTGTTTCTCTATGAAAGATTTGGGTAAGCTTAAATATTTTCTTGGTATTGAAGTTAGTCATGGTAAGGAGGGGATTTTCTTGTCTCAACGCAAGTACACCTTGGATCTTCTTGTTGATAGTGGTACTACGGCTGTGCGGCCTGCCATTACTCCTCTTGAGCAAAATCACAAAATTCCTCTCGATGATGGTCCTCTTCTTACTGATCCTAAACTGTATCGTCGGCTGGTTGGTCATTTACTCTATCTCCTTCACACTCGTCCGGAGCTTAGTTACTCTGTTCATGAAAGAACCACGCGAGGCTCATTGGAATGCTGCGTTGCGTGTTGCCTGTTTTCTTAAGGGTGCTCCGGGTCAAGGTATACTTCTTAAAGCCGATCAAGATTTGTCTCTTCACGTGTACTGTGATTTGGATTGGTCGTCTTGTCCTTTAACGCGTCGGTCTCTTAATGCTTATGTCGTTTTACTTGGTGATTCACCTATCGCTTGGAAAACAAAGAAGCAAGATGTTGTTTCTCACTCTTCAGCTGAAGCTGAATATCGGTCAATGGCTTTTGCGTTAAAGAAAATTATGTGGTTACGCAAGCTATTGACAGGATTGGGTGTCAAACAGTGCTCTCCCGCTCATCTCTATTGTGATAACCAAGCTGCTCTGCATATTGCGTCCAACCCCGTTTTTCATGAACGGACTAAACATATTGAAAATGATTGTCATGCTGTTCGTGATGCGGTTCTCAATGGTACCCTTTCTACTCATCATGTGCGTACAAACGAACAGCTCGAGGACATTTTTACCAAAGCTCTTGGTCGTTGTCAGTTTGAGTATATAGTGTCCAAGTTGGGCATTCAGGATCTTCATGCTCCAACTTGAGGGGGAGTATTGGGGTACATATCATATGTATCGATGGGCTTAGTAATTATGGGCTTGTTACGTATTTATCACGTCTTAGTCGGTTGTATGTGTTCTGTGTAAACCCTAATCGAGTCATGTATATAAGCAGATTAATGAAAGCAAGGCAGTTTGATATCAAATTCTACACAAAACACTATTGATTTGGTCATAGAGACTTGGGACTTCAAAGTCCAAGCTGTTTCTTGACCCTACATTGAACTAACTATCAGTTAAATCTCAAATCCTTATTACAATCCTCTTAATATAACGTACTCGTTGTCTTTGTCGCGAGGGTCTCAAACTCTTTGTACTGTTTATGAAGGGACTACTCTATAAAGTCCATTAATACTGAAAACGCAAGAGCTATTGATATGTATGGAAACTGAGACACAAACTGAATCACAAACTAAGACAGGGGTTCTTCAAAATAAAACTTCTTTATTAGACAATTTGTTTAGTAAACTTACAAGTTTCACTCAATCAATTATCTAATCTCTCATGTTCATGGATCTATACACAATCCAAGAACCTCTCAAGACAAACCCCTTAATCCCCTTAAGCATTATGCTTTCCTACAAGAACCCACATAACCTTAATGTCTAAGAATTCTCTTGCTCTTTTGTGCTCACCTCTACAAAAGCTTAGGCTCCCTATTTATACACAATAGGTCGTGGTCATACAAGCTTAAATTCCTATTCTATTCCTAACTAGGATTTACCCCGTGGTACACTACGGGTCAATTTTTTTTTATAATTTAAATTAGTATAACAAAATAATTGTTTTAATGATACATTGTTTATATATGTGAATTAAATTTCAGTATAGATGTTACAATGTTATATTTTTTTTTGGTCGAATTTGAAAAAATATGTGAATTAAACTGAAAATGGTATTATATGCCATCTCAGATTTATACATTGAAAATAAATATCACTTATTTGAATAAAAATACAAATACATTTATATTTGAAAATAAATTAATACTTGTAAGTCTTAATACAATTCATTAGTGAATATAAGTTAGTTTACTTTGAAATAAATATAGCTTTTCTATTGGTAATATATCTATAAGAATGTAATATTCTTAAACTATAATAATAAATTATATTAATTTTTTTGAAGAGTAAAACACATTTTTAAATTTTTACAAACACAAAATATAACAATTTGGTTACAACATAACTGAAAGAAATATTAACAATTTAATCAAATATAATTATATAAACCCTAGTGTTATAAAGAAAAAAAAGATAAAAACAAATGATTATAAATATAACTAATCGATTGCAGACTCTTTGCTTGAGGTAAACAAATGATTAAAGAATTCACATAACGATTGACCAAATCTTTTTTTACTGTTGCATGGATCTTAGCATCTTAAGATCTTGATAAATAAGAAACAACAAAATATTAGAAACAAAACAATAGTATCTATAATCGTAACACTCATAATAGGTGATATTAACCTTGTAATCAAAGAAAATCAATTCTAGCTTTGCTTATGATTTATGTAGTGGAGTGTGGTGCTTAAAGGTTGTGTGAATGACATCTATTTATAATGTTGACATAATGGTAAGGTTTGGTCACCGTTAGTTGATACACGCTTGATGACCAAGTTTAAAAGATATTGACATATCTTTAATTTTAAATTTTTAGAATGGTTGGTTAGGTATATTCTAGTATTATGCTCGTATTAGGGAATTTGTTTATTCGATTAATAATCTGGGAGAGTCATTAGCGGATAATTAGGGTCGATTTTTTTGGCTTATATATAGTTTTGTTATAATCGGAATATTACCATAACTTCAGTCTACAATCAATATTGTTTCCAATTTCGACTGACATAATCAGTAAGGATCCGATTGTGATTTTGGGTTGTACATTATAATTTTGAACCGACCCATTAAAACATGTTTACGAAAATAACCTTGATGATTTTGATTAAGAGTGTTTAAAATAAGGATATTTGTGGAAATCGATTTTTTAAAAAGAGTTGCACAAAAATGTATTTCAAAAATGTTAAGATAGATAGGAATTGCCAAATCTCTTTGCAAATTTCCTTTTCTTTTATGGAATAGGAAAGTCTTTTTCATGTTTCTTTTTTACTGAAAAGCATCTTGTTGAAAAACTCAGTTAAGAATAACATCAACAAATACTGTTTTAATTCTATTATTAACTAGCCTTTAACACGGTACTAAGTTTGTTGTAGTTTCTTAACTTGCGTGGCTTGTTTCTTGCCGTAAGTTCACTTAAAGTACTTGGTCTACTGTGTTTAAGATGAGAACTGTGCTGTTTGGTTCCTTCCTCTTTGTTGACTTTTAGTTGGATAAATTGGGCCATGTCTTGCTGAAGATAGTGAATGAAAAGGTCGGAGCATAAATTACCGAGAGATGGTTGGACTGAGAACAAGCAAGTTTGGGCGCAGACATGGATGAGTTATTGAATATATTGTTACTTGAATTAAACCCCTAAAAGATAGCACAATTTGCGTTGTTTTCATCTTCTTTACCATTAGGAAAAATGGGAATTGAATGTCTAGATCCAGTGACAGGTTACAGAAGTTGGGCAGCTTAACAGTCTCTGCGTTTTTATGTCTTGAGTACTTTAGAATTTAATTACTACGCCAACTTAAAAAGTGTTTTACATAGTTTTTGTATGAAAGGTTTGAAACAGTATGAGGAAAAAGACTTGGAGCATTCATGTACGTACTTCTTGTTTACTGATTTCCCATGCGTGTGACTTCTTGTTCTTTTCGGTAGAGCGATCATACTGATGCAAAAGACTTGGAGCATTGATGTGGGAATTTAAGAAACTATATTATTTCTGGTCCAAAAACTGATGATGTAAAAAAGCAAATGGTTATCAGTTGACTTTAAAGCTTTGGCCCCTCTTCTTGGCTCATTGATTCTTAGTTTCTCACATTTTATATTGGGTGGTTCAGCTACGTGGATGGATGTGATTTTGGCAAGTGGCATCATCATCATCATCATCTATGAAGGTTAATTATCGAGCACTGTTTGGACCATAAAAGTTTGACGAGTAGAAGCTGGCAATATGAAATCAGCAAGACATTTATAAAAGTGTCCCCATTGTCCTTTATATCTTTTGCAGCCAATATGATTTTTTCTTTTTTCCCAATTTATTTTAGTTTTTATT
This sequence comes from Camelina sativa, assembly GCF_000633955.1. NCBI lineage: Eukaryota > Viridiplantae > Streptophyta > Magnoliopsida > Brassicales > Brassicaceae > Camelina > Camelina sativa. The sequence goes on from NC_025703.1 coordinate 233,707, forward strand.
GCTACAATTCGTTGAGCCTTGTGATTTTGTCTTATGGTTTGAGTCGATGAAGATACTTTCTTCTCTCCCTTCAAGCTTGGAGCCCACCTCAATAAATCCTCCTTTGCTGCCATGGCACACACTAGGATACTCTTTCTTTGTTTGGTCTAGTAAAATCTCTTTAATGTCACCGTCACCGCCATTAAATCGTCTACCTTTCTTGGCAGCAAAATTTACCTTTGTCGACAACATTTGATAACCTGTAAACTATCCAAACCATGTATGCATGGTACTAAAGAAAATGCATAATAGTTAGTAAGAAACAAGGTAAAAATTTTACGGTCGCCGAGAAATGTAGTTGCAAGTATTCATATATGATAATTTCCCAGCCTTTATGATATGCTACAGCTCAAATGGTAAACCATAACTTTTTACCTCATCAAGTAACTATTTTGATGGTTAAGTTTCAGTACACTTTTCATCATTCATTGTCTATCTTAGTTTTTCTTTGTGAAAAGAATAGATTTTCTGATGAATTGACACCAACAACAGTGGAGCAGCCAGTGTGACTTTCATTAAATGATGGAGGAATCACACAAGGAAAGGTTTTTCACCTCCTTTCTTCTTGCTCCCCACCACATTAGTGCTTCCTCTCTCCATTTACAAGGTTAGAAACTCAAAGTTACAATGGTTGAAATTCCGTTTTTACCACGGTCATAGTTTTCTGATCTAAATCTAAAGAGAAAATGACACTTAGGGTTGTAAATGTGTTTGGCATAAATCTTGTGTTGCTTCCACAGGGAGAATTTTACCATTTACAGAACAAGTCTAAGCTAATGACATCATAGATAGACAATCAATTAATTACTTGCAACTACTTTGCATTTCCCTTTTTCTTTTTTTCTAAAATTGGGATTTATAAATCATAAAGATTGTTTGCTCTTAAGTTTCTCCAAATATCATCAATCCTCTGTGTCTGATTTACTTTTTCCCATTATAGTGCCAGCTTCCACTTCTCTTCACCGTCATTTAACAGCATTTACTATTGTGGAGTTTTTGTAAAAGCTAACAAAAATGTGGAAAAAAAAAACTCAAAAAGAAATCAATAAACACGTTTTCATAAAGTAGTATAACAGTATAACTTATTAGGGTAACTAGTTATACAGTGAGTAAGAGAGAGTAACAATACAAACTTAGTAGCTTTCAAGAAACCAGACCTTATATAGGATAACCTGTAATAAGAAACCTTGAGCATCTTTTTGACCCTAGTTTAAGATACAAGTACTGAGATTTACTGATTTAGTGAACATGTAGAGAGATCAGAGAGTGTCAGATAGCGAACTTTGATGCGAGAAAAATGTGGAAAATATAACAAGATTGGTTTAAATGTGAAAACTGTTCAAGGACCACAGAGTTTGTTTAAGGCTAATGAGAAGAAATGAAAAAAAACATTCTTGTCTATGACGTTATCCTAAGTTGCAAGTTTATCAAAGTGAGTGCTATTGATAGATGTTGACCTTGAAATTTACTCCAGGTTCTGAAATTCACTGTTTTACCTTGTGTTAAGAGGGTACAATTCCAAGAGTAAAGATGGCCACTTTTTGGGTGCTCTGTAGAGTCTTTAAAAGGAAATCAAGGTGTTGGAACCACAAAGGTAATAATGTCTCTCGACCCCATCTAATTGAATGCCAATCCATGTCAGAGACCGGGAAAAGGGGCGCTTACAGGACCTAAACAGAGACATCCTCTGTTGTGTTTCTCCATCTATATATCAGAGTGACGCCAAGAGAGCAGCCTTTGTGATTATAGTGATCACTATAATGATAGCTATTCCATACATTATACACAGTGGAGGATCAGACTGAAGCTTCTTCTCCCTTCAGTAAATTAGTCTAATTTGTGTTGCGGATATAATGGGTAGATCACCGTGTTGTGATAAGGCCGGGCTGAAGAAAGGGCCTTGGACACCAGAAGAGGATCAGAAACTTTTGGCTTATATTGAAGAACATGGCCATGGAAGCTGGCGTTCTTTGCCCGAGAAAGCCGGTAAGTAACCACACATTTTTCTGCTCTTTTACTCTTCCACAAACCGTACATATATGTTCTTCTTGTCATCTATCTCTATTCTAAACCTTTCTTCAAACTCCTTATAGGTCTGCAAAGGTGCGGAAAGAGTTGCAGACTCAGATGGACTAACTACCTAAGACCTGACATTAAGAGAGGCAAATTCACTGTACAAGAAGAACAAACCATCATCCAACTCCATGCTCTCCTCGGAAACAGGTGAACTATTTATTATCAGTCAAAGTCTCTGAAAGTATCACTCCAAACAGTTCAATCTTTGGTGATTGCTTTAAAGCCAAGGCTGATCTTTTAATCTCATAGGTGGTCAGCGATTGCAACTCACTTACCGAAAAGGACAGACAACGAGATCAAGAACTACTGGAACACACACCTGAAGAAACGTCTGCTTAAAATGGGGATCGATCCAGTGACTCACAAGCACAAAAACGAGACCCTTTCGTCTTCCACAGGTCAATCCAAGAACGCAGCCACGCTTAGCCATATGGCTCAATGGGAGAGTGCTAGGCTCGAAGCTGAAGCAAGACTAGCTAGAGAATCAAAGCTTCTCCATTACCAAAACAATAACCTTAACAAATCAGCTCCTCAACAACACTGCTTCACTCACAAAACATCAACAATTTGGTCAACAAAACCAAACGAAGGTAAGAGGCATAAAAAACTAAACTTTGAATCTTTTATAACTAAAGAACTAAACTTTGAATGGTTTTGGTAATGTATTAATGGAAACTTTGATAGGAACAGGAGATCAACAGCTTGAATCTCCGACATCGACGGTGACATTCTCAGAGAATCTTCCTCTGATGATCATGCCTTTAGGAATTCCAACGGACAACAGAAATAGAAACAATAATAACAACAATGAATCATCTGAGATTCCGGCGAGGATTGAATTCGCCGTCTCTTCCTCAACCTCCTCCGATGTAAGTCTGGTGGTTAAAGAACACGAACACGACTGGATTAGGCAAATCAACTGTCCTTGTCCTACGGAAGGAATAGGAGAAGGATTCACGAGCCTTCTCCTCGGTGATCCAATCAATCGGAGTCTACCCACCGGAAAAAACGAGGCTCCTCCGTCCTCCTCCGTTGCCGGAGCCGGCGAGAGTGAGTTTAACTACTATGAAGATAACAAGAACTACTGGAATAGCATTCTCAACTTGGTTGATTCTTCACCGTCCGATTCTCAAGCCATGTTCTGATCTTAATAAGGGTCTTACAGTCATTTCTCCATAAACATTTTTAATTCTCTCAGATTGTTTTTTTTTTTAATTGTCGATAGCTTTCCAAATACTTTTATTTTCGTTATATTATTATTACATTACATATATGGGATGAAATTTCATGAAAATGACCTTTGACAAACAAAATTTGTACACCTTGTTTTTCTTTGCTTTTCTTTTGTTGTTGCAATAATGCATGTAACAAATCCAGTTTTCAATTTATAGATTTTGCTTTTATGTTGGGGGTATATCATCTATATACAATTTTAAGAAAAAATATTTAATAACAACTATTAAATATTTAATTGTTTGTATTAATGTTATTGTCATTATGTTCAAATTGAACTATGTTTTTGGTATCCATTAATTTAGTTAGTGCATGTTGTTAATTCCAACTTCGAGATGGTATGCCTATACACATACACAAGGATGGATGTTAATAGGGAAGACGACGCGGTAAATATATATAACAATAACACGTTGACATGTTAGTAAAAAAAATTATTAAATGTTTGGTAGTTTCATGTCATTTTCATTGTAATTATCAATATATGATCCATATTAACAAAACATATGCCACATTCTATCTAAAAAAGTTACATGCATCAGCTTGGTTTTTTTTCCTTCTTTTTTTTTCCTGAAATTAATTGATTTTCAATCTTAGTTTTTTAATATCTATGTTATTCAATCACCATTCCTATTATTAAATGACATAAATTTTAAAATACAACAAAAAATGGAATAAAAAGTAAATGATGGGCCTGAAGTATTTTACTAGTATAATGGGTAAAAAAGGCCCATAAAAGCCCAGTGAATACTTAACCTAAAGGATAAGTAGATCAAAATTCAAAAGTCTCTCTTTTTTTTTCTGGTCTGTATAATAAACCCTAAGGGTTTCTTTCCCTCTCTGATTATGGCCGGATCTCTAGGTCTTATGACGGAGTCTTTGAAGGCGTCTGGTCGGAGCTCCGAGAATCTCAGCCTTCCTATCCTTCAGGGTCAAATCAAGCGTGACCCAGAGGGTTACGGAACGGAGGTCCAATTGATTTACAAACAGTTCAATGCCTCCGTCGATCTCTTTCAGCAACAGGCGGCTCTTACTTTCTCCTCCGTCGGCTCCGAAACTTCCGTTGCCAAGAAACTCGGCGACCGAGCCATGTTTCTGGCTCATGTCACTCCGTTTTACCCGAAGCATCTAGCCGCATTTCCAGCACAATTGACTGATCTACTCCGTACCTCATGCCTTGCAATGCCGTCGGGGCTTAGGAACCATGTTGCGCAAGCTCTGATTCTTCTCATGAATCGAAAGGTATGTTTTTTAACATGTGATTGATACTAATATGAGCTGCTTGTAATCGAAAGGTATGTTTTTTTTGTTGATATGATTCTTCAACTGTTTTCTTGGTGTGTTAAAAAAGAGTCTTGTCATGGAGGATCTGCTGGCTCTGTTTCTGGATATTCAGACTCTTGGTGATAAAAACTTGCGAAAGATTGCTTTCTCTCACATTGTTCAGACCATTCGTAAGATGAGTATCACTGATCCAAGGCACAATTCACTTCAGAAGATTGTGATCTCTACGTTGGAGGTTAATTCTAATCTCATTTTCCTTCTCATGGGATGATTTTGTGTTACTGAGTTTATAAAGTAGATAATATCATTTTGATTTTTTCTAGCAAGAAGATGAAGCCAAGGCTAAACGAGCACTTGTCACCCTTTGTGAGCTTCACAAGAGAAAGGTCTGGTTTGGTGATAAACATGACAGAGTAGCAATTGCTATTTGTGAAGCGTGCTTTCATACTTCACCTAGGTAATATAATATTTCTCTTTCTTTATTTTTCCTAACTGTGAAATATTTTGATATGATGATAATACTAACTTCTCTTTTTATAACATGTTCAGGATCATGATATCTTCCCTTCGGTTTCTTCTTGACTACGACAACATTGACGATGAGGATGATAGTGATGCTTCAAGTGGCGATGAAGAGGAGTCAAAGCAATCATCTCAGGTTATGATTAACAGAGACGCTGTTTACATGGTAAACAACATTATACATGAATTTTATTACAGAGTTTGAATTATGAAACGCTTACTAGTTGTTGATAGGAATTTTCACTTCCGATGTTTAGGCTAACAACAAAGGTACATCTTCTAGCAAAAAGAAAAAGCAAGCAAAACTGCAGCGCGCGATGCGAAGTATTAAAAAAAAGCAGCGTGCGTCGTCTGAGAACACCCCTTCAACTTATTCACCTCTTAATCATCTAAATGATGCACAGGTTCATTAATTTCCTAGCTTTTTGTAGTGTGTCATATGCAGGGAAAGTAATTACGGTAGTGTATAATTGAATGTTTTCCTTCTTTTACAGAATTTTGCCGAGAGGTTGCTTTCCCGGCTTCAGACTGGCAAGAACATTGGGAAAACTAGTGAACGGGTTGAGGTAACTATTATTTAAGTCGCTTCATCCATTCTATAGAAACATATGAGCTAACTAACTTTCTATTTGGTTTCCTCCATGTTGCAGACCAGGTTGATGATGATAAAAGTTATTGCACGAACAATTGGTCGTCACAAGTTGCATTTATTAAGCTTTTATACTTATCTTCAAAACTATGCTAAGGTAAGTAAGATTTGCTAACTGACTTTTTTAAAAATTCTCTGTTGAAATTTGATTAAAATAGCTAGGTATGCTCTTAAATGCAGCAAGATAGAAAGGACACTACACATATACTTGCAGCAGCGGTTCAGGCTTGCCATGATGTGGTATAGTAACATTTCCACTTTAAAGCATTATCTATTTTCTCATTCTTCAATCCTCGCAATAATTTTGTCTCGGGCAGGTACCTTCGGGTGCCGTGGAGCCACTGTTCAAGCAAATAGTAAATGAGTTTTTACACAACGGTTCACTTCCTGAGGTGTGATTTCAAGCTTTCTCACATCAAGGGACTTAACTAGAAAGCTTTGTCTATCATTTACTATATTCTTCTTCTTTTTAATTCATTGTTTTCATTTATGTAACCAGGCTATTGCTGTCGGACTCAATGTGGTACGAGAAATGTGCCTTAGGATTCACGAGGTAACTAGTTCTTAACTCTGGTTTAATATTCTCATTTATATAAATGTAGTTATACAACACCAATCCTTTTTTTTCTGAATTGTCTTTTTTGTTTCAGTTGATGACAGAAGAGTTGCTGCAAGATCTTGCTCGGTATAAAAAGGACCACGCCCATAATAAAGCCATCTCAGCAGCATCTCGTTCCCTCATAGCATTGTTCAGAGAGGTAGCAGAAGAAGCATTTGATCTGTTAATCGATGTATTGTGGTTAGCCAAATTTAACAGCATTTTGTAATTTCAGATCAACCCTTCGCTTCTAGTGAAAAAAGATCGTGGCCGTCCTGGAGGTCCCATTGCCAGACCTAAACAATATGGAGAAGTTACTGTCTTCAGCGATATTCCCAATGTTGAGTTATTGCAAGAAAGTGATAATGATCAAGACGATGATGACGTGTCGTTGCCTAGCAGTGATGATATGGAACAGGAACTGATACCTGATGAATGTGGAACTGAGGACGAGGCTGAAGAAGAAGATTCTAATGATGGTGACGATATGAATAACACTGAAGATGATAGTAGTGATGTTGATCCTTTGGTCAGTTGTGATGAAGAGGAAGAGGAGAATGACATTGATGCAGCCGAGACTGATTCGGAAAGCGAAGAAGATGAAGGAGAAGCTTCTGATTCTTCCGTGGAGGGTAGTGGAAACAAAGAGAAAGCAAAGGGGAAGAAACGGAAGATAGAAGATTTTGATGCGAGTCTTCTCGCTGCTGATACAAGCCTACGAGCACTGAAGAGATGCGCAGAAGCAAAGAGCGAACAGCCATCTTTTGGTGAAAGTGATGGCATACTTTCGAATGAGGACTTCCGAAAAATCAAAGAACTTAAGGTATAAATATACGAAAGAGAGAGAAGCTCTTTTTTCCTCTGTTTTGGTATAAAGAAGTCCAACGTGGTTGATGTTTGGGTGTCACATACAGGCAAAGAAGGATGTGAAAATTGCATTGGCTCGAAAAGGATTCAAAGTTCCGGATTCTGATCAGCTAAGTAAGAAGCTGGTCGATCCAGTCAAACTTGAAGTAAGCTGTTACTATGAGAAGCTGATCCATTTTTGTCACAAAATGTCTCGCACAGATTCGATGTTAACTGAAATTTTTTGATGACTCTTATCCACAGGCTCACATAAGGCATAAACTAACAAAAGAAGAAAGGCTGGAGTTAGTTAAAGCGGGTAGGGAGGACAGAGGGAAATACAAATCCAAGACTGCCATCAAGCAGAAGAAGGTA
>NC_025703.1:241870-248180 GCF_000633955.1 Camelina sativa
TGGAAGTGAAGCAAATGACCAAAACTCTTCCTTCTTTTTTTCTTTTCTTTTTGTCTCAAAACGAAACAAACAAGTTTTGCAAATTATTGCTTTGTTCAACTTCGCTGTCTACAACATTTAAATGTTACATAAGTTTTTTTATTTATATTTTATTAATTTTAAACACATTGAGGGAATGGTGACGATATTTCTATAAATTAAATTTTATAAAAAACATGTGATGATTGTTTTTAAAAAAACCGTTATTGATAAAAAAAAAAATTATATATACATTTGATTTTCAACCTTGGTTTATTATATATACAAATTTTGTTATTAAAGGTTTGTTAAAAGTGCATAGGATAAAAAATTACAAAAAAAAAAAAAAAAAAAAAATTGGAGTAAGAAGGATATGGGCCTGAAGTATTACTAGCTATTAATTAAAGGCCCGTATAAAGCCCAGTGAATATTATTTTTTCCCTGAGAAGAAGACACGGAGACAGAGGAGCCGCTGAGGTCTTTTCATATCAATCACTCCTCGCGAATCTGAGATTTCGGAAGATTCGATCGATTTGGGGGTTTTAGGGTTTAATTAAATCTGTGCCTACGAACCTGCTGAATCAATCAATGGCGCCACCTCCAGGACTTTACTCCGGTACCAGCACTCTTGCTCTGGTAATCAATCTCTCTCTCTCTCTCTCCGATCAGTTTCTCGATCTGTATTTTGACTTGTAGGAATTTTGGTTTTTTAAGAGTTCGTCATCGAGTCTTTTGTTTTGTGTATCATCGAATTAGGTTGCTCGTGCTTCGGCTTTCGGGTTGGGTCTCATCTACGGGAACGTGAAGCTCAAGGCTTTGAAGGTACATCTCTCTATCGAATCATATGTGATGTTGCTTCAATTATACTTTCAAGTTTCGATTTTTTTGTCTTGGCTATTAGTAGATTTTATTTATATCATTGCATAGTTAAGCTAATTAGATATCTGAATTACAAGTTTGTTACTTTTCTTCTTTTACTTGGAGTAATCTATTCGCAAGTAACATGATCCTTCTCTGAATCCAATGGTTGCCTGAGTTCAAATCTCATATTACACTGTATGTTCATAGCTTTACATGATGTTTAGTAGACGCTTTTCTCATTTCTGCAATGTTTTTTTTTTGTTGCCTTTCAAAGCATCATTAGTTTGCAATGGTATGTCTGGTTTCCAAACCCAAGAAAAATAGTTATGAAGGTCAAGACTCGGTTACTACCTTAAGAGTATCCCATTGTTTGCTAAGTGATGATGATACCAACAAATGCTTCTTCATGTGCAGATAAAGAAGAACTCACAGATTAAGGCGGAAGCTAAGGCTGCTCATCACTAAACCAACTCTTCTCTCCCTTAACAATAAGAAGATAAAAAAGCAAGTGATTTGTTATCATTTCCAAATGTAGTAGCTGTTTCATCTTATGCTATATATCTCTCCCTCTTTGACGATTTTTTCTCTTTTCGATTTTTCTGTTTTTGACTAAGAAGAGGAAAACCTTTTTGTCTGAGAAAGCAAATCATATACCAACATTTTGGTTTTAAACCCGCTGTCCTTTTTTGTTGCTTTGCTATTCAATAAACACCAATCTTTTTATCATCACAACTATAGATTGATACTATAACCTATCTATTGAAACCAAAGATTGCAATCGAATGTGTTATTTGATAGTTATCGCTGATTGATTTTCTAGCCTGACTTTAAGTAACCTATATTTAGATTTTGTTGATTGATGTAGTAATCCGCAAATAAAGGTGTCAACGTTGGTTAACCTTTGGGTATACAAAAAGTCGCAGTGTTTTTGAAACCGTGGACACAAAAGAAAACTATGGAAGTTAGAATTCATAAACAAATCACTCTATGAGTCTATATGACCATTGAACATTACAATAATAGTGACACAGACGTTAATGGCAGTCATGGGACACGTAGTTATCGGTTAATTTTATTGTTGGTGCTTTCTTCATTGGACGGATGACAACTTAAAAGAATCATCATTTTTGTAACTGTTTTTGTGGTCCATTTGGCTGGCTATGATGATCAAACTGATAGTTGTTTCGATTTAAATTGGGTAGAGAAAATATAATCTTCATTATCAATCAAGAAAATCTAAATTAGACAATTGAGAAATGTTATAGGTCGTAATCATTAATTGAAACCTAGCTCATATCAAAATCTCAATCAAATGAGTTACTCAAAGATTATAGACATTTTCTTTCCTTTAATTTTTGTTTAGGATTTTTTATTTTTTCCAGCCTTATATATGGATAGCCAATTATATTTCTGGCTATAGTTAAAAGATTTAAAGCCGGCGAATTTGTAGGGTCCCAAAATTTTTAGTGAACATAACAAGTTCATAAGATTTAGAGTATTTATTTATATATTTTACAAATCAATAATGATAACCTACCTACACGGTATCTTTTGATTGTTTTCGATGAATCACATATCCTTGTGCGAATTTTATATCAGTTTTTGTTTGTTTGTAAATAAAAATACAACAGAGCTCTGAAAGGAACAAACAGCTGTGAAGTGTTTCAGAAGTCTGATATGCTGATGTGGTGTGACATACTGATGTGGAAAAAGATTATGGAGCGCGATGACAAGATGCGTGAGAAGGAAGGAAGAAGAGATCAAGATATACACGAAAATATTGAGAGTATATTTGATCGAGAGAAATAAGGAATGATATTTTCCTAGGGATAAGGAATATTTTCTTTTAGTTAAGATATACATAGATCTAGGTTAGAGATCGTATGTGCGGGTATAAGTAGACGAGGGTTAGCCACAAAAAGAGCTAGCACTCGTGGGGATTAAGTTGTGAGATTTGTAAACCTTCAAGCATTATCAAAAAGGCTTAGAAGGTGAGTGTGTTTCTACTCTTTTAGATCTGCACAGGGTGTTGTGTTAGATAGATAGGAGAGTGAGCTTAGATTCATATCTTGTAACAAACGAGAGGTTTACAATCAGGTAGTTGGGATGATGCAGGCGTTTGAGATACAGCTGAAGAAGAAAGAAAAAATGAATGAGAAGTATTTTGCCCTTAAAGCAATAGAAGAACAGAAGCTTGCAGAGTCTCAGGAGGTTGTTGATGAGGAAAAAGTGGGCTTGTTGGTTAAGAAGTACTTTCGCAAGATGGAAAGAGGTCAGCGGAAGGGAACCACATCACTCATGAAATCTGATACTGATAAGGAGATCAGGAAGAGTGACAAGCAGGAGTGGCAATGTGCTGAATGTGAAGGATTTAGACATTACAAGTCTGAGTGTCCAAACAACAAACGAAAGAACTCTCTGCAGTGCTATGGGTGTAAGGGTTATGGTCATACTAAGTTTGATTGCCCTGCACGTGAGAGCAAGCAGAAATCTTACATCACTTGGAGCGAAAGTGATTCAGATGAAGAGGACAACAAAGGTGAGATACTAAACAACTTTGTGGCACAGCTGGGTGTCGTTGAGGAAGACGAAGAAGATGAGGTGTTGGAAGAAACCAAAGTTGTAGATGAGAAGGCTGAATCCGACTCAGATGGAGAGGAGGCTGATTTGTCGGTAGAAGATCAGATAGAACTTCTCATCAAGACAGTGTTACAAAAGACCCAAGACAACACCCAATTTACTTCCGAAAAAGATACTTTGCAGCTGCATGTTGCAATGACCACTAAATAACTAAGTGAAGAGAAAGCTAAGACTCAGCGTCTTGAGAAGCAGTTAGAGGAACAGCTGAAGAATATCAGAATGCTGAATAAGGGAACTAGAGATCTGGATACACTACTTAGTACTGGATGATCAAGCAATCTGAAATGGGGCTTGGGTTATCAAGGAACGAACACCGACACCACCACCGACTTTGTCAAAGGGATGGGGTCTCAGCCCAAGCTGAAAGAGAAGGAATTCCCTCCAACGACCAGTCCGTATGGTCAGCATGTTGTGAAACAAAATCCGAGAATCTCAAGAATGAGAATGCAACCTGGGTTGTCAACAAGACAACCATATGTCTCAAATGGGTTTCAGCAGACGGCTCAGAGGCCTGTTCAACTTAATAGAAGATGAGGATGTCGGTACTATGGACATCTAACCCACTATAAGGCCTAGTGTTACCAATTTCAGAATCGTGTGTTAAGCTTGATGCAACATGGTGTGTTTTATCCAGCTATGAGAAGAAACACTCAGGGTTATGTCAGGAAAGATGACCTCTACTGTCAGGTGGCGTTCACAGCCGAAAAAGCAGAGGTTGATCAGGCCAAGTGGTACTTTGACAGTGGATGTTCCAGGCATATGACTGGTGCCCTTGACAATCTATCTCATCTGGAAGATGTTGCTGGAGGGAGAGTTACTTTTGGTGATGGAGGAAAGGAGATAATCCGAGGAAAAGATACAACTAGTGGTGAATCTCAACCACATCTAAAGGATGTTGTCTTGGTCGACGGTTTGAAGCCGAATCTGATAAGTATTAGTCAGCTGTGTGATGAAGGTCTGGCTGTCACATGTACCAAGAAAGGATGCAAGGTTGTTGATCAACAAGGATCTGTGCGACTCAGAGGAAGGTGATCTGGTAATAACTGTTACATCTGGAAATCATCAATGCAGTGTTTCAACATGACCACTGAGTTGGACACAGAGCTGTGGCATTAGAAACTTGGTCACTTGAATATTCGCACAATGATGAGATTGGCTAATCAAGAAGTTGTGCGTGGAATTCCTAAGCTGAAGGGAGAACCTCATTTCATATGTGGTCCTTGCAACAAGGGCAAGCAAGTCAAGGCATCTCATGGGCCAGTGGCGGACATTCAAACTAGTCATGCACTCCAACTGGTACATATGGATCTGATGGGTCCTATACAAGTTCAAAGCATATATGGGCGTCGGTTCATCTTTGTCATGGTTGACGATTTCACTCTCTACACCTGTTGCAATTTCTACGTGAAAAATCGGATGCTCTTGAATGTTTTCGTATTCTTGCCTTGCAGATCAAGAGTGAAAAATGCTCTATCCAAACTATTCGAAGTGATCATGGAGGTGAATTTCAGAATGACAAGTTCGATCAATTCTGTGGGCATCAGAGCATAGAGCGGAACACCTGAGCAGAATGGTGTTGTAGAGCGGAAGAATAGAACGCTGCAAGAAATGGCATGAGCTATGCTGCATGGTAATCAAGTGCCTCATCGTTTCTGGGATGAAGCTGTTAACACTGCTTGCTACATCATCAACCGAGTGTATGTTCGACCAGGGACTAACAAGTCTCCCTATGAACTGTGGAAAGGGAAGTCTCCAACAGTAAGCTACTTTCATGTGTTTGGTTGTCTCTGCTACATTCTGAATGACAAGGATCAGTTGGGTAAGTTTGACTCCAAGAGCGATGAATGGATCTTCCTTGGTTATTCAGGGCATAGCACTGCTTTTCGTGTCGACAACAAACGCACAAGATAGGTTCAAGAAACGGTCAATGTTGTCTTTGATGATACCTCGTTTCAACGAGTTGCTATGGTACCTGTTATCTCCGACAAGGACCTGGTAACTGATGATGAGAAGCATGAGCAAGGACCTGAAAACCATGGTGACTCTGTCAGTCCGGTGTTATCCTCGGATGATCTTACTCCTTCTTCTCAGGTTCATCGGAATCACTCCTCAAGTGATGTTATCAGTGCGATTCAGGGGGGTAGAGTTACCAAAGCCAAACAAATTGACTTTGCTCAACTGGCCGGTAAGAAATAGAAGGCTGTGATTCCTGACACTGTTACTCAGGATTCTGAGATTGTTCAATTCGCCTATTTTGTTTCAACTATGGAGCCAAAGAATCACAAAGAGGCACTTCAAGATGAGTTTTGGGTTGCTGCGATGCAAGATGAGCTGGAACAGTTTGAGCGAAGCAATGTGTGGGAATTACTAAACGATCTGCTAATGTCAATGTAGTGGGAACAAAGTGGATCTTTAAGAATAAGAGTGATGCAAGTGGGTGCACTGTGAGAAACAAAGCAAGACTGGTGGCTCAAGGTTATTCTCAAGTTGAATGAGTTGATTTTGATGAGACCTTTGCACCAATAGCAAGGTTAGAATCAATCAGATTCATGTTCGGTATGTCGTGTGCTCTCAAGTTCACATTACATCAGATGGATGTCAAAAGTGCCTTTCTCAATGGCATATTACATGAAAAAGTGTTTGTAGAGCATCAAAAGGCTTTGAGAATTCTCAACACCCTGAGCATGTATACCGGCTGATGAAAGCGCTATATGGTCTCAAGCAGGCTCTGAGAGCACGGTATGAGAGGTTGACAACGTTTCTTCTGGATCAAGGCTACAGTCGCGGAAGT
>NC_025703.1:249837-254143 GCF_000633955.1 Camelina sativa
TATATATAAAGGGGGATTTTGCTCATATGTGTTTAATGTTTGATCTGGGTCCCTTAGGGTTCATCATTAGTGGTTGTGCGTATCTGTGTTTTTGATTCATGAACGTGATTTGATCTTAAAAGGGAATGAATGCAGTTTATTCATGCACTGTTATTAATTGTGATTGAATGAATTGACAGATGAATGTGGTCGAAAAAGGAAATAGATGTTGTGTGCACTGATGTTTTGTTGAGTGTTTTCAGAGTTGAGTTGGTTGATGGGCTGAGGCTTAATAGCCCATTGAGGTTCATGATGGTGTATAAAAGGAGCGGCTAGGGTTTTGAGTTTCTCTCATCCTTGCGATTTCAGATCTCTGTCGATTAAGCTTCTATTATTTCCTCTCCTCTAATTTTTTTTTTCCTCTGTCAATTCGTCTGTTCTCTCTAATTCTTGATCACCATGAAATCTGTGTTTAGCGGTTTCCACTATGACTCCAGCTCAGATGAGGAGCTTCACACCCCTCTGTCAGCCCAACCACCACTGTCACCCTATGTTCCGATTGATCCTACAACCACGATGGTCATCTACGAACCCCGCGATGAAGCAACTTCAGCACCTCCGGTGCCCGAGAAACCCTCTCCCAGGCCGCTATCTGTCGAAGCAGATCACGACACATGCGACTCTTCGTCTTCTCTACCATGAAGGACGAGATCCCGTTTCCCGGTGATTGATCTGACCAGTGATGTTTTTCCGCTACCAAATCAGGGAATTTCATCCCGGCTGCGCAAACGACAATCAGCTGCTGATGCAGATAGCCGTGATACAAAGCGACCGTTTCTTGACAGGGACAAGGGTGTGTCCACCTCTCGCAGTGCTCCATCGAAGGAGTTTGACTCCAAACGATTCATATCCGATGATACTGCTCGAAGGTACGGGTTCTTTTCCTCTAGAACCATTGATGCTGAGTTGTGTTACTCTCTGGGAAGAGATGATCCGGCTAGGGAGTTGCCTGATCAAGCTGGGCTGTTGAAAACAATCACTCAAATCGGCGCTTATGATTCCGATGTCATCTATGAGTTCTGAGCAAATCTTTCAGGAGTGAAGGTTGAAGGGAGCTCGGTTGATGTGTTGGTCCAAGACTTTGTGTATGAGTTCTCCCCAAGTCGCATTAATGCCCTATTCGGACTCCGACAGTTGATGTGCGTGAACAGAGACTGCAAACGGCTGCAATTTTGGAGGAGGATCTAGCTCTCTTTTTGTCTGGTGGCAAGGTGAAGACTTGCAAGCAGCTGGTTTCCACGGCAATCAAGGACCCGATCATCAAGGAGTTAAACAAGATGTGCTGCAGCAACTAGTCTCACACGGTGAATACAAGGTACATCTCTGCAAACATAGCCATGGTGATCTACATGATCATGCATCGCATTCCGTTTGATTTTGGGNCAATGGCATATTACATGAAAAAGTGTTTGTAGAGCATCAAAAGGCTTTGAGAATTCTCAACACCCTGAGCATGTATACCGGCTGATGAAAGCGCTATATGGTCTCAAGCAGGCTCTGAGAGCACGGTATGAGAGGTTGACAACGTTTCTTCTGGATCAAGGCTACAGTCGCGGAAGTGTAGACAAAACACTGTTTGTCTTTAACAGTAACAACGCACTGATGTTTGTTCAGATCTATGTAGATGACATCATCTTTGGCTCTACGTGTCAACCTCTGGTAAAAAGGTTTGTGGAAAGCATGTCACAAGAGTTTGAGATGAGTATGGTGGGAGAGCTGAAATACTTTCTGGATTTGCAAGTGGAACAATTTGCTGATGAGATCTTTGTGTCTCAAAGCACCTATGCTAAAGAGTTGGTACAGCGGTTTGGTTTAGGGAAGAGTAAAGAAGCAAAAATTCCAATGGACGTCAATGACAAGCTGTCTAAATATGAAGGAGGCGAGGATGTGGATGAGCGACTATACAGAGGTATGATTGGAAGTCTGCTATATCTGACAGCGAGTCGTCCAGACATTTGCCTATCGGTGGGGATATGCGCACGGTACCAAGCCAAGCCTAAGATGTCACACTAACTAGCAGTTAAGAAGATCATCAAGTACATCAAAGGGACGGTGAACTTTGGAATTTTCTTCACCAAAGATACCAACACCAGTCTAAGCGGATACTGCGATGCTGATTGGGCAGGATCTGTGGATGATCGTGGGAGTACAAGTGGGGGATGCTTCTTCATGGGCAATAACCTGATATCGTGGCACAGCAAGAAGCAGAACAGTGTCTCCCTATCAACTGCTGAGGCTGAATACATTGCCTTGGGCAGCTGTTGTACACAGCTCCTCTGGATGCGTCAAATGTCCTCTGACTACGGAATGGATTTTGATACTCTGTTGATTCATTGTGATAATTTGAGTGCAATAAACATTTCTAAGAATCATGTTCAACATTCTAGAACTAAACACATAGATATTAGACACCACTTTGTCCGTAAACTAGCTGAGCCGAAACTGATCAAGATTGACCATGTGAGCACCGATTTTCAGCTGGATGATTTGTTTACTAAGCCCTTGGACTTTAACAGATTTACAAATCTGAGAAAGTCTATTGGTGTCTATGAACTCTAACCTCTTTCTCTGAGTTGTATTGATCTAAGACAGGAACTGGAGTTAGGACAGATCATAGAAATCCTGAAATATATAGAAGATCAACACTTTGGAAAAATAGCTGTGGGAAATAACTGCCTGTCATGCCGATATGTCCATCATGTTAAACGTTGTCATGATTTAAGGAGGTCAAAGAGCTGTGAAGAGACATGCACAGTTATTCTCANATTTTTTTTTTCCTCTGTCAATTCGTCTGTTCTCTCTAATTCTTGATCACCATGAAATCTGTGTTTAGCGGTTTCCACTATGACTCCAGCTCAGATGAGGAGCTTCACACCCCTCTGTCAGCCCAACCACCACTGTCACCCTATGTTCCGATTGATCCTACAACCACGATGGTCATCTACGAACCCCGCGATGAAGCAACTTCAGCACCTCCGGTGCCCGAGAAACCCTCTCCCAGGCCGCTATCTGTCGAAGCAGATCACGACACATGCGACTCTTCGTCTTCTCTACCATGAAGGACGAGATCCCGTTTCCCGGTGATTGATCTGACCAGTGATGTTTTTCCGCTACCAAATCAGGGAATTTCATCCCGGCTGCGCAAACGACAATCAGCTGCTGATGCAGATAGCCGTGATACAAAGCGACCGTTTCTTGACAGGGACAAGGGTGTGTCCACCTCTCGCAGTGCTCCATCGAAGGAGTTTGACTCCAAACGATTCATATCCGATGATACTGCTCGAAGGTACGGGTTCTTTTCCTCTAGAACCATTGATGCTGAGTTGTGTTACTCTCTGGGAAGAGATGATCCGGCTAGGGAGTTGCCTGATCAAGCTGGGCTGTTGAAAACAATCACTCAAATCGGCGCTTATGATTCCGATGTCATCTATGAGTTCTGAGCAAATCTTTCAGGAGTGAAGGTTGAAGGGAGCTCGGTTGATGTGTTGGTCCAAGACTTTGTGTATGAGTTCTCCCCAAGTCGCATTAATGCCCTATTCGGACTCCGACAGTTGATGTGCGTGAACAGAGACTGCAAACGGCTGCAATTTTGGAGGAGGATCTAGCTCTCTTTTTGTCTGGTGGCAAGGTGAAGACTTGCAAGCAGCTGGTTTCCACGGCAATCAAGGACCCGATCATCAAGGAGTTAAACAAGATGTGCTGCAGCAACTAGTCTCACACGGTGAATACAAGGTACATCTCTGCAAACATAGCCATGGTGATCTACATGATCATGCATCGCATTCCGTTTGATTTTGGGAGAATGATTTATGATCAGATCATCCAATTAGGTTTGCAAGCTCAGTCCGGTTTCCGTCTCCCGTTTCCCAGTCTCATTTATCAGCTTCTGGAAGCTCAGCGCCCTGTNTATTCTCAGGATCAATGACCTGCTGAATAATCAGCCTTGATTCAGTGACTAACAAAATCAAGTGATGTCACTGAAGCTCAAAGTAATGAAGCAACTATCAAGAGGCTGAAAGGAATAAAAAAGAAGAAAAAAAAATGATGTGCTCTTCAAATAGATGATCTCCAGCTGCCTTAACATGTTGGGATGGATTGAAGACTGAAGGCATGCCAGTGTGAAAGACTACCCACATGCAACAGTTTTATGATCTTCGACAATTCAAGAGGTTGTGATAGTTCCTAACAAAGGTTCTGAACAAGAGGTTGACACGACTCAAGTATTGGTTAGTATTCTGATTTTTGTTAAAAAAAAAAAAAAAAAAAA
>NC_025703.1:254997-255856 GCF_000633955.1 Camelina sativa
CCGTTTCCCAGTCTCATTTATCAGCTTCTGGAAGCTCAGCGCCCTGTTTCGAACCTTCAGCCGGAAAACACGAAGAAGCCCAAGGGTAAGCTGATACACAGAGTTTTAAACCCTATTTTCCTACTGCAAGTGCACAGCAAAGAAGTAGTACTTAGGGGTCGAATCCCACGAAGACCAAGTTTTACTCTATGGTTCTATTTGTTCAATTTCAAGCTAAGACAATTCAAAGTTGGGTTTGTTTGGTAACAGTAACGCGATTAAAACGGTATAAAAAGGCAATAAGCAAAACACTAGATCAAGGGTAATTCTCGGGAATTTCAGAGATAGCAACTAAACAACTATTCAGGGCATAGATTAAGTACCAGTCTAGAACTCAAACATAAATATAAACTGATCCACTGTCGTGGTATCAATAACTCTATCTGATCGATTCTGTGCGGAAACGCGGAGCACATGCTCAGACATCCGGAGCACATGCTCGGCGGTCCATAAACCCTAAACTGTCGTTTGAGCCCAGAATCGCAGACAAGCATTAAAGAACAGGAATGATAAGTTCACAAATCACCTACACATCAACTTTCGCAGGTCTAGGATAATTTGCCCACTAATGTCTTTTCTAGCAACCTATTACACTTTTGATGAATAGATAAACCTAGAATCATAGATTGGGTGATCAAATCAACCTAAGCATTAAGTCTAACAATAGTGAAGACAATCGATTATATAAAGCCCTATTTGTGTTCTGTTGCTAACCCATGAAACCCCTTTTGAAACCCCTAATCTAGCAAAGAAAACTACTCAGACATAGAGAAATGAATCATAGCAAAAGATGAGAAATTCAATGACATAAAAATAAAAA
>NC_025703.1:256494-271715 GCF_000633955.1 Camelina sativa
ACATCAACTTTCGCAGGTCTAGGATAATTTGCCCACTAATGTCTTTTCTAGCAACCTATTACACTTTTGATGAATAGATAAACCTAGAATCATAGATTGGGTGATCAAATCAACCTAAGCATTAAGTCTAACAATAGTGAAGACAATCGATTATATAAAGCCCTATTTGTGTTTTGTTGCTAACCCATGAAACCCCTTTTGAAACCCCAAATCTAGCAAAGAGAACTACTCAGACATAGAGAAATGAATCATAGCAAAAGATAAAAAATTCAATGACATAAAAATAAAAAGGGTTCAGAGAATGCTTCACAAGGTAGCCGCTCTTCTTCCTCTCACCAAAAACGTCGCTCAAAAACCCAAAAGAAAAAGGTATATCTCTCTCCTAAAACCCTAGGTTAAATAGCATACAAGTAGAGAAAAATAAGGAAAGAATCCAAATTCAAATTTCCCTATTAAAAAAACGATCTCCTCCCTCTTTCTCTCACAAAGGATCGCCTAAAATAAGGGGAATTAGGCAGGGAATCGGCGCCTAGATGCTTGCCACGTGTCGTTATGAAACCGTAGAGTTGGGAGCATGTGCTCGGAAATCGGGAGCATGTGCTCCTGGGTCTAAAATCAGCTTTTCTGCTCCAATTCAACTCCTTTCTGCTCTGATTGCTCCTGCTGTTCCATTCCTTGCTTTTAGCTTCCTAGCCTCTTATTATAACCTGAAAAGGACTCAAACAACTACAAAACTATCAAATAAACGGGGTCAAAGTGAGTCAAAACCGTAACATATCATAAGCAGACTGCTTCATGACCTACGGAGTCTCATCCTAGAGCTGGAACGTCTGCCGAGCGCAAAGCCATCCGGTTGGCCATTCAAATTCTGCAAGACGCCTTGGACGCTGGTAATTTGTCACATCTCTGAATATACTTTTGTGTGTCTATTGATATTTTTGACTAATTTGTGCCAAACAAGCAGGGGGAGATGAGTCTGATTCAGATGATTGAGGGAGAGTTTGAGCTGTGGGGGAGCTGGTGTTCTTATGTTTTCTACTCCTTGTTGTTGTTTTCGTTTATTTTTTCAGACTTATATTTCTTTTGGTTTTGTGCGAGACTTTTTGTCCGATACTTTTTCCTAGTCGCAATGCGGTCGTAATGCTTACCCGTTGTTTGTTTAATCTTCTGATGTTATTGCGATTTATGAGGGACTGTTAGTATAGCTGTACCTGTTGGTTGGCTTGTTGCTGGCTGTTTTTGCTTTGACAGGTTAAATGCATGGATGCTTGTTTGACAAGTTCAGTCAAAAAGGGGAGATTGAAAGTGCAACAGAGCTCTGAAGGGAACAGGCATCTGTGAAGTGTCTCTGAGGTCTGATATGCTGACGTGGCGTGACGTGCTGATGTGGAGAAAGATTGTGGAGCGCGATGACAAGATGCGTGAGAAGGAAGGAAGAAGAGATCAAGATATACATGAAGATATTGAGAGTATATTTGATCGAGAGAAATAAGGAATGATATTTTCCTAGGGATAAGGAATATTTCTTTTTAGTTAAGATATACATAGATCTAGGTTAGAGATCGTATGTGCGGGTATAAGTAGACGAGGGTTAGCCACAAAAAGAGCTAGCACTCGTGGGGATTAAGTTGTGAGATTTGTACACCTTCAAGCATTATCAAAAAGGCTTAGAAGGTGAGTGTGTTTCTACTCTTTAGATCTACACAGGGTGTTGTGTTAGATAGATAGGAGAGTGAGCTTAGATTCATATCTTGTAACAAACGAGAGGTTTATAAGATTGAATAAAAACGTTTGTTTGGCGCGTTTCCAAGCGGGTTTTTAGAATTGTGTGTTCTCTATACCTTTACAGTAAAGTGTTTCATGTTATTTCTCATATATTTTTGTTTAATGATTCAGTCATGAAATAATTCACTGATTTGTCTTCAATAAGTAAACAATAGTACTCCCTCCATTTCAAAATATAGGATGTATTAACTAAGGTACGTATATTAAGAACTTTTTTAGTTTTAACAAGTTGAATCGATCAGAAACAATACTGCATAATATAAAATACTAAATTAATTTAAAAGTTACATAGAAACTTAAAAACGTCTTATATTATAAAATAAAAAACTTTTTTAAAATATCTTATATTTTGAAACGGAGAGAGTATAATAATTTAATAAAGTCATTCGTTAATTCGCAAAATAATAATCAAAACCAACGCCACCTACCCTCAGATCTCAAAACGCACGTTCACACATTTTAAGTGGCATATTAGTAAAATAATAGTAAGAACATTTTTTTAAACTCACATTACCATTTACCCAACAAGTACAAGTAAAGCTGAGGGAGTCATCAGAGGGTTACCAAACTGTTCTGTTTTGTCTGACTGATTGACTTTTTTTTTTCCTCTTTTTCTCCAGCTATCATTCTTTTGAGGTATAACTGCGTTTTCATATGAATTTTAGATTGACTACCCTATAAGTTTCAATCGTGTTTTTTTTTCACATCTTTGTAAATATCTTGTTAATCGCTACACGAACAAGTGGCCACAAATACAAAAGCTTTTGAAGTGTGACTCATGATAGTGTCTTTAAAGACTTATATTGATGGTGTTTGGACCCAGACCACTAACTATCTCTCGTTCAAGTGGACCTTATTTATTATTATAGTTCGGGTCCAATTGTTAAACACAATAAGATTAATACACTTTTTTTTTTTAACTATAGAAGACAAATTTTCAATTACTGTAGGTGCATTTCGATCGTATTTTGGCAAATAGAGGGGGATAAAAGGTTAAAGTGTTTGCAATTGTAACAGAATGTTATCGAATCTAATTGCAAAGATAGATTCTATTTGAAGACTAGCAACAATCTTTTTAAAGAAAAAACAAGTCATAGTCAAAACAAAAACACCAAATTTGGATTAGCCAGATGATTAAGATAGAGAGGTTATATTCCTCAAAAAAAAAAAAAGTACTACTAATAGCTACTACAGTATTTAGATATCGTTCTCCTTTTTAGAAAGTTATTATTAGTAGTTTATTAAGCAAATTTTCAACATAAAAATTGAATGATTTAACAATACAAATGAGTTGGAACTTGAATTTGAAAACTCGAACAAACAAAAACACATTCTCGAATTCCAAAGATTCTTTTAATTTGGAGATAAGTTTTAAAAAATCTGGCAAGAAACGTGTTCTATATTTGTAATGTAGGAAAATTAGAATAAAATATTAGTCAAGCAAACAAAATTAGAAAATAATAATCCTAAAAAGCAAAAAAATAAAATAAAAAACCGTGGTTTAGTTTAGGATAACTGGGTTAAGTTAATCTAAACCCAAAGGAGTGGTTAAACACACAAAACGACAAAAAAGCAATATTTAGCTTGTTAAAAACCCGCCCATTGGAGAAAGAAAGCCCTCCTCACGCTAAACCACACACAGACGACACAACGAGAGAGAGAGAGAGAGAGACTCATCCCAACCGAAACGAAACAAATGGCCGTCTCTTCTTTCCAGTGCCCTTCGATCTTCTCCTCATCCTCCATCTCCGGCTTTCAATGCCGTTCTGATCCAGATCTCGTCGGTTCCCCCGTCGGTGGATCATCTCGCCGCCGTGTCAATGCCGCCGCAGGGATCTCTGCCTCATTCACCGGCGACGGTGGATTATCCTCGAGGATCTTGAGGTTTCCTCCTAATTTCGTCCGTCAGCTGAGCATCAAAGCCCGCAGAAACTGTAGCAACATCGGTGTTGCGCAGATCGTGGCGGCTAAGTGGTCCAACAACCCTTCCTCCGGGTTACCTTCGGCGGCGGCGGCGGCTGCTGCTTCCTCGTCTGCATCTGCGGTTTCTTCCGCCGCTTCTGCAGCCGCAGCCTCGTCCGCCGCCGCCGCCCCCGTGGCCGCCGTTCCTCCCGTCGTGCTCGATGAGGAGGTTTTGGTGGCCGAGGAGGGGCTTGTTAGGGAGAAGATAGGTAGTGTACAGTTGACGGATTCCAAACACTCATTTTTAAGCTCCGATGGGAGCCTTACTGTTCATGCCGGTACGTCGTCTCGTCACCACCGCTAGATCCATTTCTCTTTCCTTTTGTTTTGGGGGGCATTTCTGATTATTATTAGATTTTTGGGGGTTTTATTAAACAGGTGAAAGGTTAGGACGTGGTATAGTCACGGATGCTATCACTACTCCTGTAGTCAACACATCTGCCTACTTCTTCAAGAAAACTGCTGAGCTTCTTGACTTCAAGGTTCGTTGTTGATTGAGTAGTCCCTTGCTTTTCTTTATTTATTCGAATAGAGTAACTCATTAGGTTGAAACAATCTGTATTAGACAGGAATCATTGACTTTTTTTTTATTGTTTTGTGTGTTCAAAAACCATAATTTGTTGTAGGAGAAAAGAAGTGTGAGTTTCGAGTATGGTCGTTATGGTAACCCTACGACTGTGGTACTTGAAGAGAAGATAAGGTTATTATTATATTTTATCTTAATTATTATGTCTTTTATAATAACACTTGCCTTTTCCTGAAGATTATCTTCTTTGATGCTTTTTGGGTTTGTTTGATTAATATAATGTGTAGTGCACTTGAAGGAGCTGAATCGACTTTGGTTATGGCTTCTGGGATGTGTGCAAGCACTGTTATGCTTTTGGCTTTGGTTCCTGCTGGTGGACACATTGTGACTACTACAGATTGCTACCGGAAGACTAGAATCTTCATGGAGAATTTTCTTCCCAAGATGGGGATCACTGTAAGAACCTATTAGCACCAAAGTTTTTAGTTGCAGTCTTCCTTTTGAACTTTCCCAGTTTCTCTGTTTATAACCCACATAGATCCATTTCAAGTTGGATGATTGATATCATGTTTATGTCCAGGTCACTGTGATTGATCCTGCTGATATCGCAGGGCTTGAAGCTGCAGTGAATGAGTTCAAGGTCAGTTCTGTAACATTCTTTTCTTACAGTTGGAAAGAGAATGTCTCTCAAATTAATTCCGGCTTGTTTGGCAGGTTGCTCTGTTCTTCACGGAGTCCCCGACAAACCCATTCCTTAGATGTGTCGACATTGAGCTAGTTTCAGAAATATGTCACAAAAGGGGAACTCTTGTTTGCATTGATGGCACATTTGCGACACCTATGAATCAGAAAGCCCTTGCTCTTGGTGCTGATCTTGTCGTGCACTCTGCTACAAAGTACATTGGAGGACACAATGATGTGAGTATTAAGTGTTTCATGTATCGTAAAACATCAAAAGACCGTTCATTGGCTGTATAGTTATTAACAAAGGTTGTTACACCCTGGCTTAGGTTCTTGGTGGATGCATCTGCGGTCCAATTGAGTTGGTTTCAGAAATCCGCAATCTGCATCATGTGTTGGGAGGCACACTTAACCCGGTAAATTACTTGACCGTCTCATGAATCTCTCTCTTATTACGCCTTTAATTATTTCATGAATTCTCACAAAAAGTTTGTTAACAGAACGCTGCGTACCTACTCATCCGAGGCATGAAGACAATGCATCTTCGTGTACAGCAACAGAACTCGACTGCTTTTAGAATGGCCGAAATTTTAGAGGCACATCCTAAGGTATGCGATATCTCTTGAGTGTGCTTTTTTTGAGTAAATTTACTGAGACAACACTGTAACGATCAATGCATTTTGATTTGCAGGTGAGTCATGTATACTATCCAGGCCTTCCAAGTCATCCCGAACATGAACTCGCCAAGCGACAAATGAGTGGTTTTGGAGGTGTGGTCAGTTTCGAGGTAAAGATCAATCACCAATCTAATCTCTCTCTCTCTCTACTCAAGCAAGTTTCAGCATCTATTTTTAGAGTAAAATGATCCTGAAAACCGTGATTATCTTGATTGAGTAGATTGATGGAGACATTGAAAGGACAATCAAGTTTGTGGATTCTCTCAAGATACCTTACATTGCACCATCTTTCGGTGGCTGCGAAAGCATCGTGGACCAACCTGCCATCATGTCCTACTGGTATGTATAACAAGCTTCTGAGTTGACAAACTCATCAAATCACCGATTTGTAGTTTGACAAATTAATTTGGGCGGTTTGATTAATAGGGATCTGACGCAAGAGGAGAGGATGAAGTATGGAATCAAAGATAACTTGGTTCGTTTCAGCTTTGGAGTTGAAGACTTTGAAGATGTCAAAGCTGACGTCCTTCAAGCTCTCGAAGCCATCTGAAAATGAGATATCACCCCGTCGTTTCTTTGTCTTTGTTTCTCTCTTGCTGTTTCAGTCACCTTAATAATGTCTTTGAACTATTGTTCCGCGACATATACTGTTTCGTTGAAATAATCTCGTATTATGTATTTTTGTTATGTTTGTCATACTGATAACAAATCCCCATATAATACGTCTGTTAAAGAATGAAAAAACGTCAGCCTTTTAGAGGTTAAATTGGCTAAGAGTGTAAATGTCAACGACCAATGTGACCATTGCGTTGTGGTGTGGTGAGAACACGTTGTGTTCGAATCCTCAAGGTCTTGGCTTCGAACATTGGTCATAACCCTCATGCTCCTCTGCTTCTCCCTCTCTTTGTTTCAATCAGCATTAAAGGCTTGCCTCGTTTTTTTTTCCTTTATTTTCATTTTAAAGTACCATAAAAAAAATTGTACAGAGGAATATTGAGGAGAACGAATTTTTAACATTTCATAAGAAATCTCGTCCCTTTAAAATGAGCTTAGGAACTCTTAATGGGTACTTTTTGAGGCCCATTAACCTAACGTAACTGTATTTCTACTTTCTTTATCTATCTGATAGTATTTAATTAAAAAAACTAATTTTGTAATTTATTAGTTTTAACTACAGAAATCCAGGTGTTGCCTCTCTGACCCAGTCAGTATTGATTCTTTTTTTGAATACCAAGGCAAAAATTAAAGAAAACTGTATCATGTCGGTACAAGGGACTTATCGAATGTGATGAATGGTCAGAGCTTAGAGAAATCACCGCCTCACCTGAATCGCGCCAAAGGTTCGATCTTTTCTCCTGGTTTTTCCCTGCCTCAGAGCTCTTTTTCTTTCTTTTTATTGAAAAAGCATCAGCCTTTTGGAAGAATCGACTCTTGATTTGTGTCTAATGATCCGTATTATAAAACGTTTAATAGCTTGAAGATTTCGTTGATTGGTATGGGTTCTACTATTCCGGTTTAGCCTACTCTCCAGTCTCCATGCTCTTTACAACTATTAAATTCGCATATCTTGTGTGTCAATTTTCACATATTTGCTGAGGTCTTGCGATGATTTATGATGATGTATATATTGTGTTTGGTTTCACTCTGCATTGCAAATGAGTCTATTATTGTTCTTTTGATTCTATGTAAACTCCCTCCTAACTCTCTACTCAACTCATATTCTTTGGCAGCAGTGCTTCTCTTGGTCTAGTGCTAGGTTGAAACCAATCCCTTTTGTTGCGTTAGGAAGGCACAATTTGGAGTTATGCTTCTCTCAGCACTTTTAACTTCAGTTGGAATCAATCTTGGGCTCTGTTTTCTGTTTTTCACTTTGTATTCAATTTTGAGAAAACAGCCTGCCAATGTCACTGTATACGGTCCCCGGCTTGTTAAAGACGGGAAATCTCAGCAGTCAAATGATTTCAATCTCGAGAGGCTTTTGCCTACAGCAGGTTGGGTCAAAAGAGCACTGGAACCTACCAATGATGAAATCCTTTCTAATCTTGGCTTAGATGCTT
The DNA here is from genome assembly GCF_000633955.1 of Camelina sativa. Lineage (NCBI taxonomy): Eukaryota > Viridiplantae > Streptophyta > Magnoliopsida > Brassicales > Brassicaceae > Camelina > Camelina sativa. Next base: position 264,183 of record NC_025703.1, read on the forward strand.
TGGTCTTCGTTCGTGTTTTTGTCTTCAGGTGATTTGATTCATCCAGAATCTGCTTTAAAGTTTGTTCTTTTTTTCTTTCTGGACGAGTGATTTGAAACTTCAACGCATTTTCTTGACAGTATAAGAGTGTTTAGCTTTGCTTCTGTGGTTGGAGTCTTTATACTTCTTCCGGTTAATTATATGGGCACCGAGTTTGAAGAGTTTTTTGACCTGCCAAAGAAGTCTATGGATAACTTCAGCATTTCTAATGTTAACGATGGATCGAATAAGTAAGAAATCAAAGCTATGCCTAAACAACAGTATCCTGTTTTATTATTATCCTTGACTAATTTCTTATGCTTGTATGTGGTTTTGCTTCAGGCTGTGGATCCACTTTTGCGCAATATACATCTTCACTGCAGTTGTTTGCTCTCTACTTTACCATGTAAGAAGCCTTTTGTTTTTCTTTCCCTTTCATTCAACTTATTTGCTTCTCTATCTTGTGAACAGAGAATATATTTTGAACTAAATTTGCAGGAGCACCAGTACATCTCATCAAAGCGGATAGCTCATCTTTATTCATCCAAGCCTCAGCCACACGAATTTACGGTTCTGGTCAGTGGCGTTCCTCTTGTATCCGGGAACAGTATAAGTGAGACAGTGGAAAACTTTTTCAGGGAATATCATTCTTCCACGTATCTTTCTCATATAGTTGTTCATCGAACAGACAAGTTAAAAGTTCTCATGGTAAGCTTTTTAACCTAGTAAGGATTCTATATTACCTACCTATTGATATATCTGGAATTCATATATTTGTTATTATGGGTAGAATGATGCTGAGAAGCTGTACAAGAAGCTTACTCGAGTAAAATCTGGAAGCATATCTCGCCAAAAATCTAGGCGGGATGGGTTTTTAGGGATGTTTGGGAGGAATGTTGATGTGGTTGACCATTACCAAAAGAAGCTTGACAAGTTAGAAGACGACATGAGATTGAAGCAGTCTTTATTAGCAGGAGAGGTGAGCATTTTGTGTTTATGTGATGGTTGCATTCTTCGACATATTCATTCCTTTTCTCTTTTTTTTTTTTGGCAAACCCTTTAGGAAGTTCCAGCTGCTTTCGTTTCCTTTAGGACAAGACATGGTGCTGCAATAGCAGCAAACATTCAGCAAGGTATAGATCCAACACAATGGCTGACTGAGACAGCCCCCGAGCCTAGTGATGTTCATTGGCCATTTTTCACTGCATCGTTTGTGAGAAGATGGATCTCCAATGTGGTGGTGCTCGTGGCTTTCGTAACTCTGTTAATCCTATACATTGTCCCTGTTGTAGTGGTTCAAGGTCTTGCCAATCTTCACCAGTTAGAGACTTGGTTCCCTTTTCTAACAGGCTTATTAAATATGTAAGTAAAGCCCTAATTAGATAAAAGATGGTTTCTTTGTTCAGTTGAACCAACTACAAAAAGTTTTTTTCTTCTTATGATTGCAGGAAAATCGTGAGCACAGTGATTACGGGATATCTTCCGAGTCTAATTTTCCAGCTTTTCCTTTTGACAGTACCACCCATTATGCTTCTACTTTCCTCAATGCAAGGATTCAATTCTCATAGCCAGATCGAGAAATCTGCATGTATCAAGCTTCTAATCTTTACCGTGTGGAACAGTTTCTTTACAAATGTACTGTCCGGATCTGCTCTTTATCGTGTTAATGTGTTCCTTGAACCTAAGACTATTCCTCGTGTGCTTGCTGCAGCTGTGCCAGCACAGGTAATGAACACAAAACCCAGTTTTGAGGTTTCCACAATTTTTTTTTTTTCAGACCATGAGTTATGTTTAATCATTGGTGCAGGCATCTTTCTTTGTATCTTATGTTGTGACATCTGGATGGACTGGTTTATCATCAGAGGTCCTACGTTTGGTTCCTCTTCTTTGGAATTTAATAAATAAACTTTTCGGCAAGGAAGATGACAAAGAATTTGAGGTTCCTTCAACTCCTTTCTGCCAAGAAATCCCAAAGATCCTATTTTTTGGACTTCTCGGTATAACGTACTTCTTCCTTTCGCCATTGATACTGCCGTTCTTGTTGGGTTACTATTGTCTTGGATATGTCATCTACCGCAACCAGGTAACCAAGCCAATCTTACTGTTCAGCTTATTTATGTAGGGAATTTATAATAATATAATATCTAAGATGATTCCAATTGGATGTTTGTGGACAATGCTAAGTATATCCTCTGTTGATGCTCCTCAAAACTCTGATAAAAAGCCATATAGGAATATCTGCTCTATAATCTATGAATCAACTACACATCCTTTTGTTATATAGAATCTCACTTTTATCGTCTCTTAATGTGTAATCTCTTTTCTAGATTCTCGAATAGCATATTTAAACCGAAAGTCCCTTTTGAAGCTTAAGTCATGACAAAAACGTTACATCAAGAATCCATATTCTCGTCACTTAATTCGTTTTTGCCTTAATGAATCCATTGCAATTAGGTAATAGAGATAACTTCACCTTATTGGTCCTTCTGTGGTGCAGCTCCTAAACGTATATGCGGCCAAGTATGAAACTGGTGGAAAGTTTTGGCCAATAGTACACAGCTATACTATCTTCTCTTTGGTACTAATGCACATAATTGCAGTCGGACTATTCGGGCTTAAAGAGGTTCCATGGGCATCTTATTTAACAATCCCGCTGCCGATTCTCACAGTCCTTTTCAGCATTTATTGCCAAAGACGGTTTTTACCAAATTTCAGATCGTATCCTACCGAGGTAAAAGGCTTTATAGAGTTTAGAGAATCACTTGTTGCTGCAAGGGGTAGGAATGTGGCTAGATACTAAAGTGTACACGTTTATGGAGTTTAGAGAATCACTTATGCATAGTAGTTAGTATGTAGTCTGGATCTTTTGCAGTCTCATATATAAATGTCAGAATAATAAAGTGTATACGTTTTTTCTCATAACCGTTATAATGGTGATGATGATTGATGTTTATTTTTAACCTTTGGCAGTGTCTGGTAAACAAAGACAAAGAAGACGAGAGAGACCAAAACATGTCTGAATTCTATTCGAAACTTGTTGTTGCTTATAGAGATCCTGCGCTTTCGGCATCACAAAACTCACGAGACATCTCACCTTGAGATCCTCCGCTTCATCATTCACGCGTTACGCGCCTGAGAAGAAAAGCTTTTACTTGAACTTTTGAAGTTTGCTGCATATACATGTTGATACTCATATACATGTTGATGTGGTGTATCATACACGGTGTATGTTAGTTACTATACACATACTAAACCGGTTGTCTTGTACATTGGGTATTAACCGAGTTTTGTATTAGATCTACCACGTGACCATAATCTCAGTACTTTTTTTTTTTTTTTTTATTTAATATATAATGAAGTAAAAATTGATTGGTAACGGTTTAATCATTAACACAAGTGACTTGCTAAACAGAGAATATTTAGCAAAAAGATGAAAGCTGATGACTCGATGCCACGTCCTCATAAGGGTATCTCTTGTAATTAAATGTAACTCTGGGGGCAGTTTTATTAAAGAGTAATCCGTTTATGGCAACAAAAATCAAATAATTTCTCTGTTGCGCCTTATAGGCTACAGACACAAGCAACGACGAGACGAGACGAGACGAGTCGAGAGAGAGAGAGAGAGAGAGAGGAAGAATCTCTCAAGTTTTCTGGGTTTAAGCTGATCTGGTGGATCTCAATCTTACTCTTAGCTCATAAATTTTAGAGCTTTTGGTGTTTGTCTTCTTTGCTGCATTTTTCGTTCTGAAGGTGAATTTGTTTTGGTAAGTTTCGGTATCTCTCAATCTTCTAATTTCAGAAATTTAAAATTCTCGCTTTTTTTGCAAATCGGGTGTGTTTTGATTCTTCTTGTTCTCTCTATCGGGTACGAGAGATCCATTCATTAGTAGTAATCCTCTCTGCAATTGAATTATTAGGGTTCTTAATTCCGATTTGGGGATTGTTGGGAATATTGCTATTTTTAAGCTCTCTTAGTTTTTGGTTAATTCTTTTATTCACTTTTTTTTTTCCTACTCTATAAATTCCTTGTCTTTTTTTAACGTCCCTTGATCCTTCCTTACAATTGAGTGGTGAAATGTGAATATTAGCAAGAATCAAGGATTTTGATTGGATAGTATAGTGAAATTTAGTAACCGATCGATCACTGAATCTTCAGATTATCAAAATTACGTTTTCTGTTTATAATATACTCTTCTTGCAGTTTGTTCTGTGTTTTGTGTAGTAGATCTGATTATATATATAACTCTTTTGGGGTTTAACTCTTTTATAATGGTTTGTGTAGAAAAATGGATGGATCAGGCGGTAGAAGTGGGGTGGAATCGATTCTACCAAATTACAAGCTTGGGAGAACTCTTGGTATTGGTTCCTTTGGTAGGGTGAAGATTGCTGAGCACGCTTTGACTGGACATAAAGTTGCCATCAAGATCCTCAATCGTCGCAAAATCAAGAACATGGAGATGGAGGAGAAAGGTTCAGTTCTTTCTTTCTATATCCACCTTACGTATCTTGATTGAATTGTGCTGTGGAATGTAAGCTTCTTTTTCATCTCCCTAAGTTGAACTCATTTGGTGTTCGTTTCTGTGTTTTTTGTTTCATGCAGTGAGGAGAGAGATCAAAATCTTGAGACTATTTATGCATCCTCACATCATCCGTCTCTATGAGGTCATAGAGACTCCGACTGATATTTATCTTGTCATGGAGTATGTGAACTCTGGTGAGCTGTTTGACTATATTGTAGAGAAAGGTAGATTGCAGGAGGACGAGGCAAGGAACTTTTTTCAGCAGGTATATTTTCTTTTTTGCTCAACTAACAAGTTTCCAAGCAACTATTTAATTTTGTAAGAGCTAAAAAATCCGCCATGACTTGGTTTTGGATGTAGATTATATCAGGAGTCGAATATTGCCATCGGAATATGGTTGTTCATCGAGACCTTAAGCCTGAAAACTTGCTTTTGGATTCTAAGTGCAATGTAAAGATTGCTGATTTTGGCCTGAGCAATATAATGCGAGATGGTCATTTTTTGAAGACAAGTTGTGGAAGCCCAAATTATGCTGCTCCAGAGGTAAGTGCTTCAGCTTTCAGGAGCACTATAAGTAGGGCACGTTCCAAATGATCAGTTATAATGGAGATCTTTAAATTGTTTCAGGTGATTTCGGGTAAATTATATGCTGGGCCTGAAGTAGATGTCTGGAGCTGTGGTGTGATACTCTATGCTCTTCTCTGTGGGACTCTTCCATTTGATGATGAAAACATTCCCAACCTTTTTAAGAAGATAAAGGTACGGCAAAATATGTTCTGTTACTTGATCTTTTTGTTCTTTTTTTTGTCTATACAGTTGAAGTAATGGTATACACTGTTATGTTTTTTTCTCATTTCTTCCTTTAGGGAGGAATATATACATTACCTAGCCATTTATCTGCTGGTGCTAGAGATTTGATCCCTCGGATGCTTGTAGTCGACCCCATGAAACGAGTAACCATCCCTGAGATTCGGCAACACCCGTGGTTCCAAGCTCATCTTCCGAGGTATTTAGCTGTTCCTCCTCCAGATACAGTGCAACAGGCGAAAAAGGTAAACCTAACATATCTACTCTTACATTTGAGATGGTCTCTATACCCATTTTCAATGAAGGCTTTAATAGCGCTGGCTTCATTTGTAGATTGACGAGGAGATTCTCCTAGAAGTTATCAATATGGGATTTGACAGAAACCACCTCATTGAATCTCTCCGTAACCGGACCCAAAATGATGTACGTGTTTTCCAGCTCTTTTCCATTTGCTGTTTCTTTTATTTGAGAGATAAAACTTTTCCATCGAATGATCTGAAATACTGAATTATTGCTGACTGCTGTCTTCCAGGGTACTGTGACATACTATCTAATACTGGACAATCGTTTCCGTGCCTCTAGTGGATATCTCGGGGCCGAGTTTCAAGAGACCATGGTGGGTCATCATTATCCTTTTCGATTGTAGCAAAAGATCTTTGAAGTAATACTTGAATGTTTAATTTCTTTAGGAAGGTACTCCCCGTGCACATCCAGCAGAAAGCGTCGCTTCACCTGTTAGCCATCGGCTACCAGGACTGATGGAATACCAAGGAGTTGGCTTGAGATCTCAATACCCTGTTGAGAGAAAATGGGCTCTTGGACTTCAGGTTTTGATATTGTCTGTATTAATGCTATAAAGACATAAGCTTTTTTATATCTAACTGATTGATAAGATAACCACTTGATCCAACAGTCTCGGGCTCATCCCCGTGAAATAATGACAGAAGTCCTGAAAGCCCTGCAAGATTTGAATGTTTGTTGGAAGAAGATAGGGCACTACAACATGAAGTGCAGATGGGTTCCTAACAGCGCAGATGGTATGCTCAGTAACTCAATGCACGATAACAACTACTTTGGAGACGAGTCCAGCATAATAGAGAACGATGCAGCTGTTAAGTCGCCGAATGTTGTCAAGTTTGAAATTCAGGTAATCCCTCTTCTCCACTACATGATAGCACACATTCGTATGAAATAAGGCCCATGTTAGAGTAGAGAACCCTCACACAAAGTAATTATGTAACATCAGCTCAAGTGTTCAACAAGCCATCAAAAGTCATCATATCGGTTTCTCGTGTACCACATTTTTTCTGATGTGATTTCGGATAAAATAAAGCTTTGTATTTTAGTGTCCATGGCCATTTGAAACTGAAATAGAACTATAGTAAGTCTTCTTGAATCTAACTATCAATCAATGATTCCTGGGCTTGATGGTGTTTGTTGTTATGGTGAAACAGTTGTATAAAACTCGGGACGACAAGTATCTGCTGGATCTGCAGAGGGTACAAGGTCCTCAGTTCTTGTTCTTGGATCTCTGTGCTGCTTTTCTTGCTCAGCTCCGAGTCCTCTGAATCCTAAGCCGGACCTCTTCAAGAATAATCTTCACTTCTTTTCTTTTTCTTCGTCTAAGAAATATTCAGAAAGAATTGAAAAGTTAGCTTTTTGTCTATTTCTGTGCTCTACTAAAATAACCTCTTTTTAACTTAAATGTAAGACCGGACAACTCGAGTAAAAAAAAAGTAAAAACAAAAAAAAAATGATATGAGCAACTTTGTACATAAGCATCCAATAGTCTTAGGGCTTATCTTATTGGTTTATGAATTTTTCCCTAATTTTTCTTTTACAAAAAAAAAATCCCTTTTAATAAAATAATTTATAATTTCAAGGAATTAATTATCAGATTAGGAAAATTAGAAGAATTCATTCGATGCCTGATCCAAAAAAAACTATACAAATTCAAAAACAAGCCCAAAAGAATTTCAAAAGTGTCCAACACGTGTGGTTTACCTACTAGTTATCTTCTTCTACCAATAAAAAGAAACAAAAAAAACTCACCTCAAGACTGTGTAATCTCTCACAAATATACAAGGAAATTTGTAAAAAAAAAATTCTTTTAAAAAATTATCTTTTCGAAAACCTGAAATTGATACATTTTCAGGCTGTCTTGGGCTTTTTTTTTTTTTTTTTTTTT
>NC_025703.1:272324-290782 GCF_000633955.1 Camelina sativa
TACAAATGATGGTAGGTAAAAAAAATTATATATCCTTGGCTGAAAATGCTGGTAATTAGTTTTCTTCCCCCAATTTTAACCTCTCTCTATTCGTGGTGGTCTTGGAACACCAACTCTAACATCACTTTCAGTCCTCCTTAATATTTCATTCATCCCATTAGTTTGAAAAATCTTCGGATTCGCCCCAAAATTTGTCAAATCCTGTAAAGTTTTATCAAAATAATAAAATTTAAGCTGCCAAATGATAATATTACAGAGGTTTAGTACCAAAAATCGAATATCAACTACCGGTTTAGATGGTACCGGGCCAATTTGACTCACCGTATCGTCTTCTGTTTTCTTGTGATGCAAGCCAGAGAACAAAAATACATCAGAGGAGTCGAGAGAAACGTGAGGCCTAAGAAAGCTCGGTTTCTCTTCGTTTATCGTCAACCCGAAAGTGTTCTTAGCGAAAGCCATACTCATACCACTGACATGGCTCGCAGATCCAGCCGGCTGGTTATAAGTCAGCGTTGAAGCTACGTCGTTTTCTTTCCTCTTTTTGGCTCCTGCCCAAGCGAACCCACTCGCTGGTGCGGTGGTTTGAGATAAACTGTTGTAAGGAAACTCGCTTCGCGTCGTTGCCTGAGATGTCTCTGACGGCGTCTGGATAACAATCTGTGTTTCAGCTTCCTTCTTCGTTTCCTGCAAAAAAGATTAATAAACAGAATTACCAATATTGAACCGGGAATTATACTCATCAGTTAAGTCCGGTTACCACATACCTGGTGGGTTGGTAATCTGGTGAGATTTGTAGGCTCTTTCACTGTTCTACGAGATTTCTCCAATTTCTTTGTTGCCAAATTATCTCTTTTCTTGACACTAACTCTTCTCCTGCAAAACAAAGCTTCAATCTCTCGACACAAGTAACAACCTAGGATATATATATATATACACACAGAGATGGCCAAAATCGATCCCTTGAATGATGATACCTTCGTTGAAGTTCTTCGCGGTACTTAGCATCCATTTCTTTATTAGGAGGATACGTAGGTAATGTCCATGGATCGCAAGCGTAAGGCTTTGTGTTAAAGTACTGAAAAGATATATAAGAAAAATTAAAGAGCTTTAGCTTATTTGATTATAAAAGAGGCTAGGGTTTCGTTTAGTAAGTTTTTGTCACCTCTGACATAAGAGCAGAGGAAGCAGTTCCTCGTTTCTCAGTATCAATGGACAATAGATTCTCAAGAAGATTAGTTGCCGTTTTCGGAAACTCATCAAATCTTTCTCTTAGGCAACCTTCATATTGATGTTGTGGCCTAAACATCTTAGTTTGAGGATGAAGCTTATTCTTTTCCCAAAATTCTTCATCTGGTGATCCAGCGAGTTTATAAATCTTGTGAAGTTGTTCAATCTACAAAGAAATAGCACAAGCAACACTTCATCTCCAAAATAAGATTTTATATATCTAGAATGAGTAAAATTTTAATCTATCGGTTTGGTCCCCTAATTCCCACTCACCTCTGTTCTTCCTTTAAGAAGTGGTCTTCCCGTAAGAATCTCTGCGAAAACACAACCAACACTCCAAAGGTCGACCGATACACTATAACTGGTCGAGCCCATAAGAAGTTCTGGTGCACGGTACCATAATGTCACGACCCGACTCGTCAACTGATTCTTGTTTCTTGGTGTTACAATGTTGGCTAATCCAAAATCAGCTAGCTTTAAAACTCCTTTGTTGTTCACCAGAATATTTGCGGCTTTAATGTCTCTGTGCATAATCCCTCGTAGATGACAGTGTTCTACTCCCCATAGCAATTGCTTCATGTAGCATTTTATCTGAAAACGAAATTAGGGTTGGCAAAAGAAAAGAAAAAAACAGAGTTACTTGCAATAGAGGGTAGGGTTTTGTGTGTATGTGAGCGTCTCTCTCTTGCCTGTGCCTCGGTGAATTTGATGTCGGGAGATGAACATAAGCCTTCGAGATCGTGCTCCATGTAATCAAAAACAAAGTACATGCTGTTTGAATTCCTTGACGCGATGATCCCTTCGAGTTTCATAATGTTGGGATGATCTAATCTTCTCAAAATCATGATTTCTCTCGCTATGAATCTTATATTTTCAGTTTCAAAATTTTGGACCCGTATTTTTTTTCAAAGCCATAACTCGTCCCGTCGATACCTCACAAGCCCGGAACACGTTGCTATACGTCCCTTGTCCGATCTAGAAAATAATTGTTGAGAGATCATTGATAGGGTCGTTACTTTTCTGGCAAGAAATCTATGATTAGGTTTATAGGATTAATTTACCTTCTCTCTTTTCTCGTAGTCCTCGGCCCGTAGTGGAACCCATCCATGAACGGCCTCGGGTGCGGCGGAGCTGAGCCAGGAGGGCCAACCAGCCGCCACCTGCTCAGCCTCTACATTGCCGTGGGGCAAGCTCGATCTTAGGCTAACACCGGAGGTCCTCGATCTTGGAGCATCATCGTCATTATTGTGATGTTTTTTCGGGGATGAGTTGACGACACGGCGGTGAGATGGTGGACCGGGAAGAACGTGGCGTTTATGGTGATCTTGGGGATGATTTCGGTGGTGGACAGCTATGTCGAAACGACGGCGATGAGGGCGTGGAGGACCCGCCGGAGAAGAAGAAGAATGCTTGGAGTTGAAGCAACCCATATATAATAAATTAATTGTCAGAGGAGAGGTTCCGGGCTGCGTGAGTATCGACCCGGGTCGGGTAAACGGGTCCAACGCAGGGAGGGCGATCCCCGCATTAGACCATAAAGAAACGAAAATAAAGGAGAAATTAAAAAAAAACAAAAATTTAAGGAAAAATAGTTTTTGATGTAAAATAGAGAGAACCGAATCGATTAGAGAGATAATTACGGAGAATTCGATAATCCTCCTCCTTAAACTCTGGAAGAGAAAAGAGACAACAATACAACATCTTTTTTATCTCTTCTATCTTTTTCATGTGTAATTTTAAAATAGATTTATCTTTTTACCGAGAAGAAAATTAAAGAAGATAATAATGTCTACTAACTTTCGAAGGGCGAAAAACAAAATAAAACTGAAAAGAAAGTACTGTATATAGTGTATATGTTGTTACGTACATTTGTATTCTCAAACAATGGTTAGATACAAAAAAAAAAAAAAAAAAAAAAAAAAAAAAAAAAAAATAAAACTAATATTTCCCACTTTCACAAACTTTGTNCCAAAAGCATGCACTCAAATTCACATCACACTTGTTATACAAGTCATTAATCATCAGTAGTTGTCCGGTTCAGAATAAATCACCGAACGGCTAAACCAATCCTAAAACAACCTCGAAGTCGTCGGTTTATAAGTCAAATAGTAATTTTCTCTTCTTTCAACCTCAACAGGACCGGAGGTTGGCCTGAATTGTTATTATTGTTACCGAAACTCATATGTTGTTGCATATTGTTCCCCGACACTGATCTCATACGATGTTGTTCGGACGTCCCAGCAGCGGCTGCGGTTGCTGCTGCGGTACCGTTTCTTGCTGCAGGGACGTCGTGGTTGTGTTTACCTTCATAAGTTGTAATCACAGCCTTAGCATCTGTTGAAGCTCTCTCTACATGTTTACGCACCGTACAATTCGCCGTTGTACATTTATAGTAGCTCCTAATATTACCAAAATAAAAAGAGTAGTGTTTTTAGAAACAAAATGTAAAAAAAGAATTAGAATGATATCAACTTAGTTTTATGTAAACTATATGAACATTAAAAACACGACCGTAACTAAAATAATACCTTGGATGAGGATTTCCTTTGACAACTTTTTGTCCGTACTTGCGCCATCTATAACCATCGTCGAGAAGGTCCACTTCACTTCTTGTCTGGACAATAATCTTTGGCTCGGTCACCGTCCGGTGAGTCGTCGACACACCATCTATTTTCCTACAATCCCACCATTAATTAATTGGAAATGCTATGAATGTTATACTATTTATGTGCTCTTTTCATATATATGACTCACACTTGTACTATACCTTATCTTTGAACCCGGAAGATCATCATCTTCATCATCATCATCATTATTATCATCATCATGATCCTTACCATAACCACTATCATCACTAGATTCAATCATATGCCCTACACCACCAACGAAATGAATATCACCAACCTCAACGGAATCTCTGCCGCCACCGCCACGGCGATTCTGAGGCCTCTCGTGATCATGTTGACCTTTGTAAATGATCTGAGTGATTTGTCCATCCGACGACCGTTCAACTTTCTTCTTAACCGGGCAGTTAGCATGTGTGCATTTGTAATAACTCCTTGGATATTCACACCCTTTGATAGGCTTTTGTCCGTACTTCCTCCAGTTGTAACCGTCATCCGCCGGTTTATCAACATTAACCACATTATACGACCGGTTATTATTAGCCTGATTATTATGATGGTTTGGAGCTCTTTGATCAGCTTGCGAAACTTCAAAAGATTGACGTCCATGGATGGTAGACGTCGATGTCGGCATATGGTGAGAAAATGTGCCTGGTTGTTGTGGTTGTGGTTGCGGTTGAACAAAGCCAGTCTGAACTGGCGACTGCAGCATTATATATCACAAGAACGATTTAATTGATGATATTACGGAAAAAGGAAAACTATATGAAAAATGCTAGTTTGGTCCAAAACAAGGTTGTAGTGTATTGGTTAATAATACTATTTTTGTCGTATTTTTCTCAATTTTTAGACGATTGAGTGTATTAAGAACTAATTAAAATGTGAATCATGAATTAATTTAGTAAATTGGTTAATTTTATTATTAAAGTTTACATAATTAGTTTTACATACACATACAAACTCTAAAATTAATTTTATAATAGTTAAAGGCCTAAACTATTAATTAAGGATGAGACAAAGAAATAATAACCTGAGGAGGAAAGAACATGGGAGAGGTGAGAAGACTAGAAGGGCTGATACCAGAAGGGATTGTAAACATCGGACCTCCTCCGGCGAACATCCCCGTCGTAGAACGTCCTCCGCCGCCAGCGCCAGGAGACACCGACATAGCACCGACGAGAAGCTGAGAGAACGACGTCGTCCGTTGATTATCCGGCGTCAAGACGTCAGGGAAGCTGTCAACGAACAAAGAAGAGACAAAAGAAAGTGGACCTGGGCTAAGACTAAGCCCATCTCCACCGCCAAAGAAATAAGCCGCCGTTTCGATCGCAGGAGGTCTCTGAGGAACTGTGATCGTCGGTCTTGTTGGAGCCACTAACGTGGTCGTTCTTATCGAAGATACATCGTCTTCAACCGCCATATTCTGAAAAGATAAAATTTTAACAAATCTCAATCTTTGTAGATTTCTCTAGATATTGATATTAATTACTGTGTTGGTATATGTGTGTGTATATATATATATATAGAGAAACAAATAGACAAGAGTCTTCTGTTTCAATGTATGATTTTCTTTAGATCGGTTTCGTGCAGCCTTGACATTGGTTTTCGAAAGTCTACGGGCTAAACATGGAACTTCTTTAATAATAATATTATTACTAATTTATTCTGGTCCAATCACTCTGTTCTGATGAATTTCGCATTTAAGCTATTTTATTACTAGTCTTGTGCAAAATATAATTCAACTTGCATCTTTTATTACCCTTTTTATTCAATCATTTGTTTAACAAGGTTGATTGAATCACCAAATTAACTTGTAAAAGTCATCTTAGATGCTATTTGTACTTGTGCATTAACATATAGTAAATCTTGCGGACCAACAATATTAGGATGTGTGTGTGTACTAGACCGTTTCTTGTTGTAAAGTTGAAGTTAATTATTTGAGTGACCCATAATCAATTTTTTATATTATCAAATTCAAAAAAAAAAAATCACTTGGTTTATATCTTTACTATTTCTTTTTAATTTTCGGGTTGATGTCATGAGTCTTATAATCCATATGCGTATCTCTATCACATCTAAAACAACAATAATCATCAGAAGATATATAGGTTCTGCTTTACTAGTGATATATACGTGATGTCACAAGGTTTTACCAATCGCAAATATAAGTATTTGAAGACTTTTATTTGTCATTTTATATATCGTTTACATTCCATTTTGTTCTTTCATGAGGAAAAAAAATTAAAACCTAAAAGATTTTACAGCTGAACTATACAATAATATTAATAAGAATATCAGTAACTAAATGCATCTCAGTATATTATAAGTACTTATAAAGTGTTTAAAAATATGAGTAAAAAAAATAAAAAATAAAGTGTTTAAGAATTGTGTCTTTAATTTCAACGTGTTGACCATAGAAGCTTGTTTTTTCCCCCAAAGTCAGCCTCACAAGACCGGCACTGCGAGGCAACCACTCCAAGTAGCGACAAAATACACTTTTTAGATTAAATGAATGCAAGTGAAAGTATAAGTTCTTGGATTCAATGGTCGATCAAGTGGAGTGGGTGGGTATATGTTAGGTTCGGAGTTTGATTTCCAAAGCATACAAACTACATCATTGTAAATTACTAAACATAATGATCGAAGATTTTTAGGCGGTATGGTAGAGTCATTTGTTTATCGCAGTTCTATGTAGTAAAATTAATGTTGTCAATCGTGTAAGTGATGCATGCAGATGCAGGACTGTTGAGTGTTGATCATATATCTTATGATATGGTTAGTACTAAGTAGAGGTTAACAGTTTTACAGGTGGAAATTAAATGTGAGATATGGAATAGCCAATAAGCATCCACCTTATTCCTTTATGAGCCAAACACACAAGGACCAACTTGCATTTGTTATTATATGGAGTATTTATTTTTTATTTTATGCAGAACGTAATCTTCAATTAACTAAAATGGCCGACAGTAAAACTACTATGCCATTTTCATCACAGAAAAATAAAATAAAAAAGAAACTTAACCTTTTATTTTAGATAAGTTAATATATTACTAGTTCATTAAAACATTTATTTAAATGGATTGAGAAAAAAAATCCGAAAAGGATCCATTTGATTCCGAAATCATAAATTTGATTTGTGGCTAATTATTAGTAACATATAAAGTTCGATATTGCCCACGACTTTGGTCAATTATTTGATACTATATTTTACATCGTTCGAATCATCATTATAAGTACTTTTCAAGTGACCAAACTAAAAACTTGAAGCTGCAAAAATGTCAAAAGACTCAAAAATCAAATATAATATTTCTGATTATACACAGATCTAATCTCTTTGATATTAAATGACATAATGAATAATAACGTAATTTTGGGAATATTCGTGCAACGATTTGTGTTTCATTAAATTATGTTTTCGGGTTCTTAAAGCAAAACGTAACAAGTGTCTGCGTACCATGTCTTCAGAGTGTCAAGAGGATTAAAGTAATCAACTTAAACTAATTAACTGACATATGTTTTTGCAATTAGTATCATTATTTTATTGTTGTTGACACCTAAGGGACAGCGTATTGATACCTCATTAGAAATAGAAATTATCAGTTCCATTTTCTTATATAAAATCATACTCCCATATGTATTTAAAATTTAATTTATAATTCGATAATCAGAAGTTGTGTTTTTTGGTGTCACGCAGTATGAGTTATGGACGCAACAGAAAGGGAAGCAATCAAGCATATTGAAACTTTATCTCAAACAAAAGGAAAACATAAACAAAGGTTTGACATTTCTTGATATACCGTATTACGGTATTCAAATGACAAAGACAGTTTAGTTAAACTCAAGAAGGGTCAAGAAGAATTGTAACCTGGTGTTGGATAATATCAAAAGGGATACAACTTAACGAAGTTGAAATCCATGTTTGCAAGAAAATAGTCAAAAAAATGTTAAAATATATCCCTAATATTGGGGTTATGTAATTTTAATATCTAAAAAAAACTGGTGTATGAGAAAACACGGGGAACAAAAATCTTTATGACCAAAAAAAACCTTGAAGAGCTGTTTGTTTTGTCGGGACGTGTGGTTGACTTTTGGATTAGGGTCAAGCTATTATTATATAGTTACTTTAGGCCCTTTACATAGTCGAAAATCCGATAACCACACGAACAATAATTTAAAATTGAAAGTGAATTCTTTTATGGGTTTGAAGTTTGAACTATAAAATTAAACATCTTCAAATGAGCAAATCTCGTGGTCAGATTAGTTTACCATCATGTCATTATCGATGTGATGAACTAATGATACTATTTAAACTGCCAGCTTTAGTCAATAAACTAAATTAGTCTAGCTAGCTGGTTATTTTCTAACTGTTAATGGTTATCGACAATATTTTATTTAATTCCAAAAAAAAAACAAAAGATCTAGGGTTTTGATAGGTTAAGGTGACTAATCATGGTGTCCACTGTTTGGGAGATGAGTAGATTAAATAAACCCTAATCAGGGTTAAGTTTAGTATATTAGTTTTGGCTAGTATACTAATAGTTTGGAACAAAGTATAACGATCCACACATATTATCAATGGCTAGTACCCTATATATGGAGACAATAGGCTAAAAGTCCAGAATTCCCTTGATTTAGGGAGACCCATTACAAATTTACAAGAAATAGTTTTGACACAATATATTTGTTAAATATGAATATAACTAAATAAAAAGAGCTAAACGATACATTTTCTTCAAGATCAACATGAAAGACTTGACTCATGATTAGTTATATACTTATATGTCTTATGGTTTTTAAGTTACTGAAATTTCTTATCATCAACAAAATTGTTACCCGTAATCATGTTCAACATAATATTTTTTTGTTTGGGTCAACTTAAACACACACACAATAGACAACGAAAAAAGAAAAAAAATAACCAAGAAGCAAGTAATAGTTTTTTTGGTTTTCAAAATAGAAAGTCCTTGATCGATGTCAAAAACAAGACACATGTTGGACTTGGGTTATCCACAACTAAGTTTCTTTACTCATCACACTTTTTTTTTTTTTAAACAAAAAGAATAGTCTTTACCCATCACACTATAAAACTAATGTAGTACATAGATTGTAGAGATAGTGTGCCTAGGCGTGAGATTATTATCCGTTATCCGCGGATATCCGTATTTGTATTCGAATTCGCTCCAAAAAAAACGGATATCTAAACAAACGGATACGAATACGGATAGTGAAATATCATATAAAATGGATACGGATACGGATAGTGCTAAATTTCAAAACGGATAACGGATATCCGTTTTTCTCAAATACCTTGTATTATATTCGGATACGGATATGGATAATCCTAAAATTTAGGTTAATCAAATCATTTATTTTCGTTTGGTTGATGTGGTATTTATATACGAAAATTCGGTATTTTTATCCAAAATACATGGTATTTTATACAAATATGCGGTATTTTAGTCTAAAATACATATATATATATATGTATATATTTTAAAAAATTACGGATATCCACGGATATTCGCGAATAATCGAATTTTTAACAGATGTCCGAAATTTTTGGATACGAATACGGATAAAACGGATACGGATACAGATACGGATATCCCAAAAAAAACTGGATATTCGCTCCGTTTACAGGCCTAGTGTGCCATCCTTAATGTTAATAAAACTTGATTAACAAAATTAAGAATGGCCAAGAAAAAAAAGAATAAACAAGTGGAGCAGTATAAAATATGCATAAGACGACTTGAAGATTGGAGAAAGGGTGGTTGTTGAGAGGACACTAAAAAGATAAACGTGTTCCCAAACATCCTTTTGTCTTTGATGTTATGTGACAATGCGACCAACTTGCAACTTATTATATCACCTACATGACAATACATCAATTATTGGAATAATTTAGTTGCTTTCTCATTCCACGTATAATTTTTGTGAAATACAAAAAAAGGAGCTCATTTATTTTACTGTCATAAAGTATAGAACTATAGACCTAAGACCATTCTTTGATAGTATCTTGAAATTTTCATCGGTCTACATAAAACCATTTTTCATGAAACGTAAAATGGTACTCTGGAATCAAATCTAGGAAATAAAACTACTATGTGTTAACTGATTAGAATCAGTATATACTAGGTTCATTAGCTGTGTGGTTTTCCGAAATCGAAATTTAAAAGTCCTTTCGAGTCATATGAGTTAAATTTGTGTAGAATTCTTATATGTAACGATGTACGTGTAACGTGTGGAATCTCAACAACTGGATATGGACGTGTTGTGTATATATTAGTGACAATGATCATCTATGGGTCCAAACTGAAGAAAAGATCGATAACTTAGAATCCAAGCCCAAATCGTAGGCTCATTAAAGCTAAAGCATGAATAATTGATTTTTCACACCAACAAAAGCAAAAGCAAAAGCAAGAATGAAATAATCCAACGAGGCAAAAACACACAAACACATAAAGAGATCCAACAACCTAACATAAAAGAGTACCAGTGAAAAACTATAAACGAGCTTCACTTCGTGAACATATATAAATTGAACCGGATGTCACCGTTAACAATCGTACGTTTTCTCTTTAAGAGAAACAAATCCAGGCTTGTTACCACAACCTCGGAACCGCATCCCACATAGTCCCAACTGCTGCGAAAACAGCGACCGGAACAACAAACTGATGGGCAAAAGCAGAGACCGTTGATGCACTGTTCTTATTAGGTGAAGCAGGTGGTGGAGGAGGAGGCGGTTTCTCAACTAAAACAGCAAGTTTCATACCGCCGTAACACCCACCACCATTACCACTAATCAGATAATAATGCCTGGTCTCATTAAGATGAACTAAATCCCTTCCAGCACCACGAGTCCAATTAGCGATGGGATTATTGGAATTGCAGCTTATATAGTTCGTCTCGTTCACCTCTATAACGTTGAATTGGTTTCTCTCGTACACAAAATCTATGGAGACAAGAAAGAAACCACCAAAAGGAGACACCAANAAAAAAAAAAAAAAAAAAAAAAAAAAAAAAAAAAAAAACAGAGAGCCTAATCCATATCAATCAAAAGGTCAAAACTGAAACTAATATGTTCAGACTTACTACTGAGTGATGTGAAAGACCCACTTTTTAATAAATGAAAACAGAGCCTATGATTGTATTGTATCCGACATGATCTGGACTACATAATTTTCGAACGTCATCATAGATAATGAAATTACGAATATGCCAACAGATCTAACACATATAATGAATCAGAGAGTGAGTTTGTGTGTGTGTGTGATCATGTCAAGAGAAAGAGAGAGTTAGAGAGCATAATACAGAGCCAATCGTCGAGGTAAAAGTGTTTGTCCTGAGCCCAGACGGTATAGTTGATATTGGGGTTCCAGAACTGGTTATCTCCAACAGTCCACCTCTTCGCCGCTACCTCAGTGACCGGCGCCGCCATCAGAAAAGCCAGAAACGCCGCCGCAACTAACAACGCAACTCTCGCCATGAGAATAGGATGAGTCTTTCTCTTTTGATGAGTGAGTGGGGGTTTTTTTAGAAGAGATTTGGATGGTTTTTATTTGGGTCTCTTTTAAAGTTTTAGTTAAGTAGTAGTATATTGAAACGTCGTGTCGTGTGACACAAATTTCTCCTTTTCCAGGAAAAGATCTCTCTAGATCCGTAAATTAATTCATCGACCCAGCAAAAACCTTCCAATGCTAATAAATTAAACCTCGAGGTTCACGAAAAGTACAAGTTAAGCCTTAAAGCGTTATGTATTTTTTGTCTTTTTTTTGGGTCATATTTTCTTACCTTTTTGGCTGAAATTTATTTCCTTTTCCTTTGGTCAATGCTAATAAATTGGTTGTAAATACTACTAGTAATTGTTAAATGTAAAGCCAAGATTTATTTCCTTCAAGTTCAAGGACATATTGATAACATATGTACAATGAATCTTATATGTATCCAATATTGATATTGTTTTCAAAAATAAAATAAAATGAAAATAACTCTTATACAATTATATTTTATTGTAAGATCTGTATATGATGATGATACTATTACTTTTCTTTTGTTTGTAGCCGTTGGGGAATTTAACAGTTTTGAGTGTGTGGGTCTTGTCTTAATGCTGGCTAGTAGCTTTTTCGTCTTCCCATCCGCAAACGTAGCGCGTCATAACCACCACCACCCACAAAACCAAACCGATGGAATTTTAAACTTAACCTCCATTCAAAATCATAACCGAAACGGCTATTGAAAAAATAATATAGGAGGATTTGGGAAAGTTCTACGATGTTCTTCTTCTATGAATGAGATTTATGCTCTTGTCCTTAAAGTAACGTCCACACAATATTTGTTGTTGTAATATCCACGTAGGAAAAGGGAAACTATCACACTATACCCATCAACGTGTCCAAACATCAGCTTCTAGTTCCTATTGTACCAATTAAAAAAAAAAGCTGAAGAACCAAAAAAAAAAAGAACATCGGAACTGATAAGCGAAGAAGAAAAATGGCGGCAGCGGCCATGGCCGTTCATCTCCCGAAACCGAAACTTGTAGTATTGGATAAGAACATCAACTTTGTCGGTGGGTCATTGAATTTGGGTCGACCCATGTCCGTAAACCGAGAAATTAAAGCTCCGGTGATGGTTTCTGCTTCTTCTTCGACGAGCAAGACCGTCGTTACTGATGACGTAAACGGAGATCGAAGCAAACAGTTTTATATTAACTTCACTGGCTTTCCTTTTCCTCTTGGCCCTTTTCTTAACCGGCGCACCATCAGAACCGAGGTTAGCTTTATATTAACTCCATCTCTCTATTTCTCTAGGGTTCTTTAAATTGGTCGTCTTCTCCAATCAACAGACTCCACCAAGTCAATTATGCCCAAAAACACTGTTTCAATTTTGACAAAAACACAATTATTGAACCTTGTTGTTTTTGTTTGAAGGCGGTTAAAGGTTGCATATGGATGTTTGAACAAGAACAAGCTTTAGGGTTTAGCAGTGTGTCCACCAATATACGAATGACTGTCATCAAACTCAAATCTGGAGGTTTATGGGTTCATGCTCCTATTGCTCCCACCAAAGAGTGTATTCAGGTTCCACATCTTTTTCTTCTTCCCCACCAGATTGGATTTTGTCAGAATTGTTGAATTGACAAAGTATCATACTTTCATGTCATTTCTCTTCTTGCCTTGATATTTTAACACTTAATTAGTGGTTGATAAATAGAGAAAGCGTGTAGATAGATGATTGAACACTATTTGGTTGTCTTCGCTTTGTGGCAGCTTATTAAGGAGTTGGGAGCTCCGGTTGAGTACATTGTCCTGCCAACATTTGCTTATGAGCACAAGATTTTTGTTGGTCCGTTTTCTAGAAAGTTCCCTAAGGCTCAGATATGGGTGGCACCAAGACAATGGAGCTGGCCATTGAACTTACCTCTCGAGTTTTTCGGTATCTTTCGTGCTAATATCATCAAAGACGGGGACTTATCTACCCCATGGGCTGAGGAGATTGAGCAGAAAGTCCTAAGCTCCCCAGAAGTTGGTATGTATGTTCCTTTTAAGTATTTCAATCTGGTTTGGTTGAAAGATTCAGAAATCATATTTTTCTTATGGGGTTATATATATATATATATCCAGGAATTGGACCTTATGTCGAAGTAGCCTTCTACCATAAGCGGTCAAGAACCCTTTTAGTCACTGATGCTGTGATCTTCGTCCCACGGAGACCTCCCTCGAGTATCACCAATGAGTCCTTGTTGGCCTCGGCTAAGAATGGACTAGCTGTTAAGATACTTAGCAAAGGAAAAGACGTACCAAATGATCCAGTGGTTGATAACCCCAACACCCGCCAAAAAGGTTAGCACTTCTTAAAAACTCAAGTTTCCCCTGTTTTCAATCAACCAGAAGATCTCAGTGGCTTCTGTTTTTTTTTTAAACTTGCAGGATGGGAAAGAATGGTTCTGCAAATCCTATTTCTTGGTCCCTCGAATCTCTTGGAACCAAACGCAAGCTTCGCAAAAATGTCGCAGAAGCTGATCGTTTCTCCCATTGTAAAGACTTTGGTCTTTAGCAAAGTCCCTGAGAAGGTCCTTATTCTATCTGTTTAAATCTTTTTGGTCCAAACGTGGTTGTTTTGATTTGATCATCACAAATGATGCAGGTGAAAGATTGGATCGATGAGATAGCACGTGACTGGCGATTCAAAAGGATAATACCAGCTCATTTCGAAGCTCCAATAAACGCAGGAAGATCAGAGTTTCTAGCTGCGTTTGGGTTCCTAGACGATCTTCTAGGGGAAAGATATGTAACTCGTCCTTCGCTCTCTCTACTCTTCACTTCGCTAATGGGGAAAGCAGCGAGCTATTTTCCTCCAGACGATATGAGAACTCTCTCTTCTCTTGATCAGTTCTTAGTCTCTGTTGGGGCTGTGAAAAAGACAGTCTCTGGTAGAAAAGGAAGATGATTTCGATATAAAATAGAAAAAGGATTCATCTTCAATAGAAGCAATTTATATTAGTGATTCTTCTTACAAAACACTGCAAATGGAATCATTCATTAATCATATACCTTTTGCCTTTTTGTTCCACCAACTAAACATGCAAAATTACTCTGCTGATCTCTGTTTCTTAAGTAAAACGTTTCAAGAGTAGTCAATTAACAATAGGACATATATCCCTTAGCAGCTCCTGATTTATCCAAATTACCTCATTATAAAACCCTGCTAATGGAATCATTAATCATAACCTTTTGCCTTTCTTTTGTTTCACCAGCTGATTTTCTGAGAACAACATTGTCCAGAATCATCCTGCCAAGAACAAATTGAACCACATATCTTCTATCCCAAGTCATCTTCTTTGCCTAAACATGCAAAATGACCCTGTTTCTTGCGTTTGTAAGTCCTCCTTACCAATAAGTTTCTTTTTGTCTAACTTTTGATACTCTCTCACTTGCTTTTGGAGAATAATCATGGCTATGACTTTTGTTGCGTGTGTACTATGAAGTGAACAGTCATGGAACCATATCATAAGAACAAACTTATCACATAAGTATTAGAGGAACTGGTTCACTGCCTTCTGTTGAACGTGAGTGAGAACATAAATGCACATACAAAAAGGCTCATGATTATCTTCACTAAAATTCTTCAATAAAGAACTACTCACATAATGAACGATCACCATTTCACCAATGAACAAAAATAAGTCTTCCCATAATTCCTAGATCTCTCTCTTGCATAACAGACAACAAACAATCATCAGACAATCATTATCCTAATCTATTTACACTGATAAATCATCCTCAATTACTAAGAATCCCCATCATCAACAACTTTACCTACGAAAGAAATTTTTAAGGAGAGAGAGAGGACTTCCGATGATCTCCTTCACCTCTTTTAACTCAGAGGTCACAACTTCTAAACCAGTCTTGATCTCTTGTAGAGAAGAATCCACATGTCCTAACAGAGATTCAATGGACTCAACCCTTGACTCCAAGACTTCCAATTGCTTCATTCCTTCTTGAGCAATCACATAGCTGCTTGAGAAAAGAAGAGCAGCATACCAAATGAGTTGAAGCAACAACAGGAGAAAATTGTGCCACAAGAGGTGCTAGAACTTCAACACCATCTTCCTTTCCAAACCTCTTCCGCTGATAAAATCCAATCTCTCTTAGTGTCGACATTTCAATCACCATGAGCTTCACATGATACACAAGAGAAGCCAATGGTCCATACTTAGCCCCAAGCCATGGAAACTTTTTCCCCAAAAAGAGCAGAAACCTTTCCATGTTGTGATCCACGATGAGACTCTTCATGTCTTTGTCTGGAATAACTGGCTTGTCACCGTGGCCACTACTACCGCTGCTAGAGGAGAATTTGTCACAAGAGGTGCTAGAACTTTAACACCATCTTCCTTTCCAAACCTCTTCCGCTGAAAAGCTCTAATCTCCCTTAATGTCAAAATTATGGAATAGCCATCCTTGATTTAGAGCATCATTAACATGTATAATT
Source organism: Camelina sativa (assembly GCF_000633955.1). Lineage (NCBI taxonomy): Eukaryota > Viridiplantae > Streptophyta > Magnoliopsida > Brassicales > Brassicaceae > Camelina > Camelina sativa. The sequence continues at coordinate 288,164 of NC_025703.1, forward strand.
TGTACACATTTTGTATTTAACTAATTTTTAATAGACAATGATTTCAAATACACACATATCTTAACAATATATATATATATCATATCTATATTCAGTGAAGCAATTTTAAACATTTATACTATGATATCTAAGTTAAAAAAAAAAAATATATATATATATATATATATAAGTGAAAAACAAGAAATATGACAAATTTTTGCATTTTGGTGTTGTAAAAATAAATGTTTAACATTACGTATCTAAGTTTATTAATGAGACTGTTTTTTTGCCCAAATAAAAAAAAAATAATGATTTATAAAAAGATAATCAATTATTTATAGATTATTTTTTCCGAAGAGATTGGCTTTATAAATCTGATGATATCTTCAAAATCAAAACTATAAAGGAAAAAATGTTTAAAAAAATCCTCAAATTATTTTTATTTGGATGTTTAATAACTAATAGTTTTTGGTTGGAAGAAAAAAATCCAATATATAAATTGATGTCAAATAAAACCTCCACCCGTATATATACAATCGGTTTATTGATTAGTATGAATATGTTTCTGTAGCCTAGGGGTAAGGTGTTGGTATTGTGTCAAATCGAACCGGGATTCGAATCCCCACACTTGTGTCTTTTTTTTTTTTTTCTCTCTCTTTTGAGACCGCCGACGTAAGACAAGGAACGATCATCATCATCTGCTGTAATCGTAGCCAAATTCACAATCTGATCCTCTCTGAACCACCCTTGGCCATTGTAGGGAGTTCTGGATCTGAACTTGTCTCTGGGTGGATGAGAAAACCAAAGATTACCTAGTTGTGTGATCGATGAGTCACACGTTTAAGGTCTATACAAGGAAAGAGAATGACACGTGGTGACGGATGATCATTAACATAGGATGGGCTGAATCGGATGAAGACATGGTCTACAATCACAAAGCTCAAAACCTCTACGTCTACCGTAACGATGATGCTGTCAGTATCTGCTGGTCTTTCCGTGAAGATCATCCACAAAGAGTCTTTGAAGGCCAAGTATTCTAACCCAATTGGCTTCCATTATGGTGATTTCGTCCCTGCTAGGATGCGACAGAACCGGTTACAGTGGATAGAAGATGAGGATGCATATATACGAGAGACTGATGAGTGATGACGACGCCGGCTGGGTGAACATTCTTATACCAATCACATCAAAGAACTAGCTGAATAACTCAAATACTTAAACCAAGAGTGATAACCGGTTTAGTTATTGAACATTCTATACGTACCCAATGATCCAGTGGTTGATAACCCCAACACCCGCCAAAAAGGTTAGCACTACTTAAAAACTCAAATTTCCCCTGTTTTCAATCAACCAGAAGATCTCAGTGGCTTCTGTTTTGTTAAAAAAACTTGCAGGATGGGAAGAATGGTTCTGCAGATCCTATTTCTTGGTCCCTCGAATCTCTTGGAGTTGGAACCGAACGCAAGCTTCGTAAAGATGTCTCAGAAGCTGATCGTTTCTCCCATTGTAAAGACTTTGGTGTTTAGCAAAGTCCCTGAGAAGGTTCCTTAACTCTGCATCATCTATCTGTTTAAATCTTTTTTGGTCCAACGGGTTTGTTTTGATTCGATCATCACAAATGATTATTTTAGGAATTAAGAAACAGAGCTCTAGAGCAGAGTAGAGTCTATGTCTGTCTAAAGATAATCTAAATCTACCAATACCATGATTCTCTCCACAAGACTACAACTTTTTTTTGCAGCAACCTAGAGAATAGATCTGTTTAATACTGTAGAAAACAAGGTTCAACTCTCTCATTTTTGTATCTGTAAACAATCTATACTAAACACATTTAAGAACAATCTTATGTATTGATCCCAAACCGGCAAACCTGTATGGATGAAGAAAAAAACCATAATTTGGTGATTATTTAGGATTACATATCTGAGCGGATGAAATCAAAGAACAGGCATGAGACAAAAGAGATAAATAGAAGATATCAAGAGATTGTCGAGAGCGGTCAAAGAGTTTATATTCTGGGACAAAACGATACTATTTTACACAAAGAAAAAAAAAGAAATCCCCAAACTATACCCGCCGATATCTTTCACTTTTCATGAAAAAGTGACTACCTAGTACCTACTCACACATATATATCAATTTGCCAATTTCTTCGATTCCTAAACGTGACCACTCTTATTTTCAAGAAAAGCTCTGTTTTTTTTTTTCTGCAACTGTATCGAAGAAAAAGAAAGTGAAAGGAAGGAGAAGAGCTTTTTGAAAGCGACGTCGTCTTATTTATACACGTCGTACCTATTATATGTTGACCAAACGCAGCGTTTGGCTTATAATTTTTTTCAGTTGAATAATCGTATTTTTAATAGGACCAAAAAGTTCACTTTTTACCCTTTTAAAAACCTTTTTCCTTTTATATAATAATACTAGTGTTTTATAAATTACTCGAATTTCCGTTTTTTCAGATGCAGGAAGAAAAAAAATTGTTACAAATTTATTTTTTTACGTGTGTTAATGTATTTATTTTACAATAATACTAGCATTTGTGGCTATTTGTTTTTTTTTTGTTCGGTTATTTTAATTTTTTGGGTTATTTTAATATTTTTTCCTTTAGATAATTACAAAAAAAAAAAAAAAAAAAAAAAA
>NC_025703.1:290874-305211 GCF_000633955.1 Camelina sativa
AAAAAAAAAAAAAAAAAAAAAAAAAATCATCTCATTTATGTAGTAGGGTTACATTAACGAGATCGAAACCTTGTTTGAGCAGCAATGGACCCGAGCAAAAAAAAAGCTAATCGTGGGAGACAAAGAGAAGAAGTTCCGGGGGTTGCAAACTGGTCGGAGTTATGTCCCGACTTGCTGAGATGTGTTTTCAAACGATTGAGTTTCACATCTCTTAATCGAGCTAAATCGGTTTGTTCTTCGTGGCACTCTACTTCGAGAGGCTGCGTCCCTAACCAAAATCAGATTCCATGGCTGATTCTCTTCCCTCCCAACGAGGAAGCCATCAACAACAACAGTAGTTGTGTGTTGTTCGTTCCGGAGGATGAAGACAAAGTTTACAGAAGTAGAGATCTTGGTGTTGAGTTTGCCAAGAGTCGTTGTCTGACGACTTGTGGTAGCTGGCTCTTGTTGTTGAATCCTCTTATGCATCTCTACATTCTCAATCCGTTAACAGGTGAGAGGATTGATCTACCCGATACTCAATCTTTTAGTTTAGGATGCTTACAATACGACCGAGCTTGGTTTCGGATAGATAACAAAACCAAAGATTACCTAGTTGTAATGTTGCGCTCTTGTGTGTTTACCAAGAAAGGAGATAACAAGTGGCACGACCTTCCTCTCTTCGAATATTATGAAGATTTTGTCTATAATCACAAGGATCAAAAGCTCTACCTTCACTATGCCAGTGATCTTGTCAATATTTGGGATTTATCAGGAGATAATTAATCTACGCAAAGATGGAGATGTGTCTCTTGACTATTTTTGCTTCAATCATTACGATTTCCCCTCTTTTCCTAATGAAGAAGATGATGAACTCTATTGGGAAAAGTTACGTGACTCCAGGACACGCATTGCAGTCACAGTGTCCGGAGATTTTTTGATGGTATCAAGTATAGTACAACACTGCAACACATGGTATTTTCGCATCTACAAGACAAACCAAGTGGGTGGCAAGTGGGTGAAAATAGATTCTTTGGGAGATGAAGCACTGATCTATGACATGGGCATCACCGTTATCGCAAATGGCATCCCAGGGATCAAAAGGAACTCTATCTATTTCAGTGGCATCGATCATGATAAAAAGGATCCACACCACATATTTGTCTATGATCTCACCACCCAAAAGATGGAACCTTTGCCACAATGCGTCTTCTCTTCCTTACCATTCTCTAATGCTCGTTGGTTCTTCCCATGATACTCTACTTGTATCGCCTCTGTTCCTTTTAATGTTTTATGCTTGATTTGCTTTTGAGTTGTTTTATTCGTTTGTTTTTTCTTTTTCTTTCAATGCTAAATCCTGATGATACATTATCATTTCATTTGTTGTTTGCGAGTTTAGTCAAACAATTCTCTGCAAACAGTGAACGATCTACTAAATCATCTCTACCAATGATTGGGAGCTAGATATTCTAGTTTAGTCTCACAATTGACAATCCTGCTATGTTAAAATTCTTAGACGAAACACAAAGGGTTCCAGATGCAGAGGAGCTCAGAAATATAGCTAAAACAGAGTCTTCTTGTGTCTTAAAGAGGATCTGAATCATTACTACACTATAATTTACTTTTGCAACAAGCTAGAGAAGAGCTTTTGATTTATACTTATCTAAAAAAAAATGGTTCAATACTCTTTTAATTTCGTATCTGTATTAGTAAACAATCTATACCAACCACATCAGGGACCAAACTTAAAAGGACCAGAAATCTGACTCTCTCTTGAGATTTTGCTACTCTCTTACATGACTGCACAGACGCATTTGTTCATCTTCGGGTCACCTTTAGGCTTCTTTTCTGTTTCAAACATCGTAACATCTCTCTGTCAGGTCGAGAACAAAATTTGATGCTAAAGTAGACGCTGCTGTCTCTTTGAGGAGCTAGAAAAAAACGAGAAGAATCTAAAGAATGTTTTACCTTTTTCAGTAACGGGAGGTTGGATGATAACGTGCATTGTGGTGACTGCGCCTACGAGATTAGAGACTGGACTTCGGTAATCTTTAACCGTCTTGTTGTTCTCCAATACCTTCCCTGCGCTTATCAACTTCACCTCTTTCACTGTTCTCGGCCCATTCTCTTTCTCTATCATGAGTATAACACAACATAACAAAATGACAAGTGGTATGTATGATCAGTAACAAAGCGTTGAACACAAGTTTGTGTGGATAACAGAACAAGTAATTTTCCCTAACGAAGCAATCACAAGAATAAGTACAGTTCTAGGCATGGTGAGTAACATTCTAAGAATCTGAAATTTGATAATGCATAAGATATCCTAGTGGGACATGATTCTCATAACGACCAAACCATTGTTCCAAGAAGATTCAAGCTTTTACAATCTCAAAACACAAAAGCCATAAGAGTAAGTAAGCATAAATATATAAAAACGAGAACTGACCTCTTGGCCATTCAGAGATAACAGTTTCCTTCAATGCCGAAACAGTTGTAGCATCAGGGAATGCTTTAGGACCGATATCAGAACCATCGGTTAAACGAAACTTGATCTCTAGTTGATTATATACTTCTGCCATCTATCCAAGAACCAACCAACCAAACCAACAAACAAGCCCACAAAAACTTTCCCTCAAACCACAAAACAAAATCTCAAAAGACGCTTGACAGTTTCTCTATGGACCAAATCCCAAACAGGACCTTGTTCGCTCTGTATCCTATCTGCAATGAGCCAAAAAGGAACAATCTTTTCTTCAATAAGTGTGAAGATGAAACAGGGTTTAAATAGATGGATGATCTTGTAATAAACAGAATCTGATAATAAATGAATCGCATGCAAAAAAGCAATTAAGCAGAGGATTCTGAAAGGATACAGAGATAATAGATTAGCATTTTGAAAAGATTGAAGAAAATTTAAATTAGAAGAAAGGGATCTAAAAGAATGAACAAAACAGAGGAAATCTCCCAAAAAAAGGAGTAAACTTTAAAACCCCCAGATTTGATGATAGGAAGCCGGAAAAAGAAAAAGCCTTTAATTAGGTCAGGTGGTTAGGTCATAGGTGTAGGTGTGTGTGTGTGTGTAATCTAGAGAATCAAAAACCTTACTTGGGGGCTCTGTGACTGATCTGAGAGCCGATGAATCAAGAACACGCATCAGAGAGAAGAAGAAATAGAAGAGATCAACAACAAGAGATGATGTCGTGAGTGTTGTGGTTGATGAGAAGAATCAATGGCGGTCAAAGCTTCCATTTTTATCTGAGATTCTTCCCATCTATGCGCCTATCAAATTGCCCATCTCTCTCTCTTCTCTTCTCTTCTCTCAAAGCATATTGTATATGAAACCAAGACGATTCTTCTATTTGTTTTTTTGTCAAAGTCACGTGGAAAGAACGCATTACTATTTTACTCAATCGATCAAATCCAATTTTAATTATTTTCTTTGTTAACAATTTCTTGAATACACTTTTTTTTTTTATTTTACAACAATTTTTAATTACTTGCATGTGTAAGCTTTTTGCTTCTTGTGAAGAAACTGTTGGGACATATCATAGCAATTACACTAAACAAAAATTACCTTTCTAAGCTTTCTTCATCACATCATTTTTAACATCTGCCCTAAAAATAAGAAAGCAGTGTTTTTTTTATTTATCCATCCATCAACAGTGTTTTTATTATTTAATCATCAAATTTGCTAATAATTGGTAAGTTATCTTTATTTGTTTCATTTTTATTATAAAAAAAAAATCAAGTCAACCTTATGTGATTACCAATTTCTACTTGTAATATTCTTACACATGATATTAAATTATTATCTAAAAAATATGTGGTTTCTAGTATTTACCTCAATATTTGAATTTAAGTGCACCATAATTTTTTTTCTTATGAATAATGAATTTGTGAATATGTCATAAATTCATAATTTTAGTTAGATATCTTATCTCAACAATGAGATCAAATAGAGAGAGATAAGGAGGACAAGGAGATAAGTAAATTGAATCTGCCAAAAAAAAACTTCTGCATCAAGAAAAATCTCATGATTGATCCAATAGGGACCTTAACAAAGCAATAATGTCCATATAAAATCCCTAAAACCTAATGAAATCAAAATAGTAAAAACAAAAAATTTGGAATTTGACTGTTAAAAATTGAACCAAAAAAATAATAAATAAAAAAGAGTACAAGTGGATCTGCAACAGTGTGTTGTTTGGTCCTTGGACTGTTCTGATCATGACCAAAGTCTAATTTCTTCTGAGAAACCTTTCCTGTTCTTATAACAGATCCAAGATTGGAATCTTTACTTCAAAACCAAAAAGAATCTCAAAAAGGGTACCTTCTATTTTTACAGAAGAATGAATCTTTATATCTCTTTTTCTCTTCCTCCAGCTCCTCTGCAACTGGTTTCCACTGTCCAGCTAAAATTCGAGTAAATTTGCAGAACCCGCGAAATATCCACTCTGCTTCAAGACTATCTGAAAGCTTTCTATTTGCTATTCCAAGATATGACAATTCTTAATGAAATCATTGGAGTAGTTAACATGTTTTGTCCAGAAGGGTCTAAGATGCTCGAACCCTATCTCGAGCCACGGCTTTGATTGGCCATTGTAATGAATCACTGCAGCTTTCTTTGCATTTTCTAAGTTGGTCTTGCTTTGATAACCTAATCCAAGCATATGCCAAGACGAATCTATTGGCTGAACATGACCTTTAAATGCTATTAGTGCAGGAGGCAATGTCCCAAGTTTCCACATTGTTAGATTTGACTTCAGATTCTGCACATCAAAAATCAACACCAGAAGCAAAATCAAGGATTTGCCAATCTTCGAATCTTTAAACTCAAAAATATTGCAGGCTTCTCTGATGTTTTTACCTCTTTAAGCCAAGAATGATAAGTTTCTCTGATATTTGTCTTCCTCCAAGTCCGTAGATCGAAGATATTCATTCCATAAGCCCAAGCACATTCTTCTGGATCCAAATGCTTTGCGATGAGCGGGTGAGAGAAATTGAAGTAGTTCCTAAGACGCTTTGACATAACCCATACGTCTTCTCCTCGACAAGTCTCAACAGCTCCATTAACCTTTCCGTTAAGGTCAATATCCCAGAGCGGAGATAGATCTTTCTGTATCACTATATCATCATCTAAGAACACTACCTTGTCTAAGTTCGGAAAAAGCTGTCAAAAAGGCAAACCAAACAAACATTTACCTTCATATTCTCAATCCCAAGACAGTAAGCCATGCAAAAGGCAAAAAAAATTGAAGTTAAAAGGACAATATTTTTTTACCTCTGGTAGATATATTCTAAGATGGTTGAGCAAAGATATGTATTTGGGACTTCTTGATTGCAACTTCGAAGCAAATGTTCGAGGAGTTGTTTCGCTGAGGTTGGCACCAGCGATATGATTCCCATGGTAATAATCTCTGATACTGTTATGGTTTTCGACAGCTTCGAGAACCGGAACATTCTCTCTTGTTAACCAGTCAAACTGATGAACACTTTTGACTTCAACAATCGCAGGAGCTACAGAATTAAGCGCAAACCAAGAATGCATACCCGCATAGGTTTTCTTGTCAGTGATAACATGGAAGACAATTTTCTCGGGTTTTGAAGATGATTGAACAGCGGATGAGACCACAACCGAGGCAGCCAAGATATTGTCTGTAGCTAGAACGAAATGGTGGTAAGCATTGTCTGAGAGAACAGGGAGAAGCTCCGGGGAAGGAAGCTGTCTACGGGCATGAGCATTGGAGGAATATTCATCGGTTAGTCTTAAAGAGAGACAGTGAATTCCTTTTGGGATTGAACTTGCAGCAAAGTGTTTGTTCATAAGTTCTGCAAATTTGGATTCCCTTAAATCCCTTTCAAACTTCTCTACCTGTTCAGAAAAGAGTAATAAAATCAAATACACATTTTTGGATAAATCCACAACTTAACATTGAATTGAAGGTTACAGACTGTACCATAGCTCGAAGCACGAGTGCAAATGTTTTGGCATCGTAGTGGTTGTTCTTCATATCCGAAACAAGTTGACTAAAAGAATCTGGAAGCTTTAAACCATCTGGAATTTCTTGAGTGCTTACTTCATTTAAAATTTTGTAAAAATCTCTAACTAGTCTCTGCTGTGACAGAACGTGAGAAAAGGAAAAGAAAACCCGACTTAACATAATGATACAGAAAAAATCTGAATTGTAAAACATCTGAAAAGAAGCAATCACTCACCTCTGAATCATCTACCCTACCAAGAAGACGTGGTCCTAACCGCCTCCCAAAACAATCTGAAGCAAAAAAGACAAGAATAGACAAAAAAGAAAAAACTTTCATGAGCTCATCACATGAACATAATTAGGAAGATATTCAACTAAGGATTTTGGGTGGCAAAGCTAAGCATATGAACTACAAGCGAAAAGGGAACAACTCTAAGATTCATCTCATCAGTATCAGGTTCTGATTTAGTAATACTAATACTGTATATGTAACTTTTACTTCACACACACAAACACAACAATGGAATTAATCAAACTTGATAGTCAAACAAAATGCCATTAATCTGAGCTCGAAGCTTCATACTATGATACAATTGAAGCTCAACTGATTCCAAGCAAGAAACTTTGTTGACATAACCAATTGGATCCAAACAATTTAACAAGATCCTACACGATGTATCGAGATCCGAACCATATTAACAAAACGGAATAAAGAAGAGGGAGGGGGGTAGGGGTTACCAAAGGAGGAGCACTTGTTGACACCTTCAAGGGTAACAACAGCGGTAAGGATGAAGACAAAAGGCAACAAGAAGGCGAGGATTAAGATAGTGTGGAAGAGAGTTCGGTAAGAGATGTGACGAGCTGCGACTTTGATCTTCATCAAATCAATAAACTCATTGCTGCTCGAAATCGTAATGCTTCTCATGCTAGGCGATATGTGAAGCTGCATCCTTGATCTTGCAGCCCCAGTGTCGTTATCAGATCAACCGAATCGTTTAAAACCCTAATAATTCCACCCAATCCCCAACTCAAAAACATCACCTCCCTACGACGCGTTTCCTCTCTTCTCCTCCGATCTCGATTACCGATCTAGCCTTCTGGGTAACTCCCAAATCCGATGATTTTAGACTCTGATTCGCTCTTCTTATTCGTTGTAGTCGTCTTCTCTCACACCGCATTAGGATTTTAACGACAGCCAGCAAAAATTCGGAATTTTTGAGATTCCCGCCGACTCTTTTAGCAAATTGAATACGAGAATCCAAATGGGTTTAGCTCGAATTCGTGTTACAAGAAGGTTTCGAAGACAAAAGCAATGAGCTTGTCAAATAAGAAGAAGACAAAATATAAGAGGAGGAAGAAGAAGAAGAAGAAGAAGAAAAATCAAGCCTTTTTTTTTTTCCTCTGCCAAAGTGATGTCGCCGGTGGATCTCAAAATATAAAAACTACTATTAAAAAACCAAAAGAGAAGAAAAAAAAAAAAAAGAATCGTAATTAATTAAAGGATCTCAATTATAAATGAATCAAATTTTTTTTTGGATGTGATAAAACCGTGTTAAAGGATTTGGGTGTCTTCACCTTGAGTTTAGGGTTTTCTATATTATGCTAATTTTAGGTTTCTTCCGGCTTTCATGCTTAAGCAATAATTATTTATTATTCACATTTGAATTTTCAGAATTCTATTAAATAATAATAAAACTGGAACAAAAATTAAAAAAAATATATTGAAAATATATGTTAAAATATACTATTTTCTAAATATTATTCTTTAACAGCTGTGTTTTTATATAAATGGAAATAAGTGGACGCAAAAGGAGAAGCAAAAGGAAAAGTATACAATTAGGAAAATCTGATTTTTTTATTTCACCACGTCAATAATAATGATCCTGAATATAAATTAGAAATTTCCGTACGAATTTTAGTATATATATGAATTTTCTTTTATTTGATTTCATTTATATAAATGAACATTCGCCAAACTATTTGAAAAGTTTTCATTTTAATGCGAAGACCAACCGACACTATACCTGATAGTGATACGGTCAAAGACATAAGATTGAAGTTTGAAGAAACAATACCTCGATATGATCTTTCAGCTCAATTTTGCGATATCATACCAACATTATGTCGTGTATTGTTAAAATTTAACCGGTATCAAACCAGGAATTTATGAGTTTTCATAAGATTTGTTTATGATTGTATTAATTTGATCCCCAAGACTCTTGTTCCGATTTTAAAGTGAGTGACACATTCAAAACGTGGAAACTAAAGGGTTAGATTTGAAAGAAAATTTCATATTTCTTCGAGAAACAAAGCAAATGGATTAGAGAATTTGAACATGTGATGTGAAATGAGCAAAAAAAAAAAAAAAATGCCGCTGTACAACTTTGAATACCCATTTGTGAAATTAAAGACTACTAAAACAAAGTCTCCTCTACGTACCAAACTACAAAAAAAACATCACACATAACAAGACACAATTGAGTTTCAACACCAAAACTTCATAAGAGAAAGAGACCCAGAGCTACGTCTCTTTAATACTCCAGCTCAAATTTTCCATTCCACAAGTAACCATATAGTAACATTCACATCGAATCCAAAGGTTCTCTCCATCATTTGATCTCGTGTTGTGACACTTCTTGCCTGAACTGACCTAAAGCCTTGCCCTTGAGCACACTCTGCACTTTACGTCTCAACGTCACTGACCCATTAATCTCAGCTTCCAACTTCCAGTACTGATTCGTCTCTGCATCTCTTGGTTTGACTTTTTGACTTGTTTCTTATTCTGTGAAATGTCTGATGACCACCAAGAGCTTGATAAGTCGAGAAAACCTTGTCACAGAGCCCACACCGATGCTCATCAATGTTCATCTGAAAACCTTTATTTCCTGAATCTGAATCTTCAAAGAAAGTTTCTTGACGAACAAGTTTCTGTTCGGTTTCTTCTCTGAGCATTTCAGCTCCTACCTGCTTCTGCTGACCCGATTCATCGTCTTCCCTGGCCTTCTTGTCTGCCAAGAAATCCGAAAGCTCCTTCGAACTTCCATCAGATTCTTCACCGTCTCCATCCACAGCTTCAGCAACAAGTTTTTGCTCATTCCTCGAAAACCCATATCCAGATACTCTCTGATTCGAATCCAAAGCTTTACCAAAGAGTTCCAAACCATTCAAGAACTTACCACCACTCATAGACAACAGAATCAGAGACTCAGCGACTTCTAATAACTCCCCATCATCATCCACAGAAACAGGAAACATTGTAAACGAAGAAGAAGAAGAAGAAACAGAGAATGGAGTACTCTTCTTCTTGTACCTGGAAACTCTCTTCGATCTCTTTCTCTTCTGAACAACACTGAAGCTACACAACAAACTTGTTCTCACAGATTCTTCAGAATGCGTCACTTGGCGATGATTCATCAGACATTTCTCGTAAAGAAACCCTTTCCCACACTCTGTGCATCGAATCAAACTCTTCTTATTCGTCCTTGGATGAACGAGTAGAGATTTCTGGGTTTTCTTAGGGTTCTCCCTCAATCCGTAGTAGCAAGAGAGCTCTTCGCACTGACTCATAGATTCTCTGAAGCCATTCTTCATCTTGCGGTTTCTCGAAACTCGAGAGTTTCTGAGCTTGTTAGGGACGAATTCGAAGATGGGCTTCTCGAATTCTTGATGATGGTCTTCCATTAAAACGAAGCTTGTTGGAAAGCAGAGATGCGGGCGAAGTGAATTACGCTCATTACCCAAGAAAGATGAGCGTAGAGAAACAGCTACAAAGGCCGTCACCTTTCCGGAGAAAACGCAAAAGAAATCGTTGAGAGACAGAGCAGTAACTGTTGGGGGGGGGGGGCAAAGAAAGATACGTAATGCTATGAAAAAATCGGATTAAAGAAAGCAAGAGAGCGAGAGGGAGCAAGAGAGAAAGTGGGGAAACAGAGGAGAATCAATAAGCAGAACTGACAAGTGTGTGTGGAGAGCGAGGGAAGGAACAAAGGGCTAGTTTCGTAACTTTGGCTTTTTAGTCTATAGAGAACTTTTCGTTTCAGCTAGAAAGTTTGACGTGTCTAGGCTTTGAGCTTTCAATTACCTTCATTACATATCATATGATTGAAAATTGAAATGATCAAGATCACTGCACAATTCTTTTCCCATAAAACACTAAAGAAAGAAATATCACTCACAATGCGGAAGAATGACTCAACTGAATCAATAGCTAATAAACATGCTCAGCTATTTTATTCAAAGAACATAACTAAAACAGTTGAAAGGTAAGCATAAAACAACCAAACCAAACACACCTCTCCTTGCAACTTGTAATTCATCAGCAGAAGCAACAGCAAAATGCGGCATATAGTATTAGTGGATTCAGGCCTCGACAGTTTCTACTTCAGTGGCAGCAGTAGCCTTTGCTTGCTTCTCCTTGTAGTTTCTGACGGCGGACTTGATCGCGTCCTCTGCAAGCATACTGCAATGTAGCTTGACCGGTGGCAACCTTAGATGCTTTGCGATTTCCCTGCGAATTTAAGATTTCCTAAACAAAATGACTCATCCATCCAAATGTTCAACTTACTTAACCAGTATCATATCACTAGACTTGAGATATTCCAAACATAGTCAAAACTTCTTTGAGCGACATGAACAGAAACATGCTTTGGCAGATTGTAAAAATAGGGCACTTACGCGTTCTTGATGGTCAAAACTTCCTCTATGGTTTTGCCCTTGATCCATTCAGAAGCTGAACAAACAAACCAAAAACATACAAATCAAAAATTGCCTACTTATCCCTGACTCTGATCATGAGCGACTAACGAATAGATCAAAATTAAAAACCCTATCTTGAAGACATACCAACGGAAGAAGAGGCGATAGCAGAGCCACAGCCAAAGGTCTTGAATCGAGTATCAATGATCTGACCGGAATCATCGACCTTAATCTGGAGGCTCATGAGGTCCCCGCAGGCAGGAGCTCCTACCAATCCTGTGCCAACGTCAGGGTCGTTCCTGTTGAAGGATCCGACGTTCCTAGGGTTTTCAAAGTGGTCGATCACATTCTCGTGGTACAAGCGACGCCCTAACCCTAGTGGAGACGCCCGTAGCCCTAGAAAAGCCTTTCTCGACGTTTGCCTTAGCATCATCATACCCTCTCTCTCCTTCTCCTTTGCCGGATTCTGTGACAGGATTCTCTGGTTCACAATATCGATTATGTTTAAATTGGCTTAGCTACTTTGTTTGGTTTAATAAGCTTTGGTCAATTTTTGGTTTACTCATGTATTTTGGTTTACCTGTATCTCGTTCTAACAATATTTTTTAAAAATAGGAAATTAATAATCATCTTTAGTTTATATCTTCCACAATATCATATATTAAACAGTAATCTGAAAAACAGTAAAAGGTTTATATATTGAAAATGTTTGAGAAGCTTACAAATTTGATATCCAACGTACAAGGTGGTTAGCGATAATAACCAAATCTAGTCTCTCTTTCTAACCAAACATATGATAAAGTATTGGAAAATGTCTCATCAAAAAGAAACAGAACAAAATTATTTGATATAACCAACATATATATAGAGAAAAAGCAATCCAAATCTTGAGAATAAGACTCAAAGCTAAGCAAGAGCAGGCATGTCCTTGAGCCACTGGTCCAATGGCTTACCAATAGAGTAAACAATAAACCCTATCTTCCTCAGCTTCTCTGCATCAACAACATTTCTTCCATCGAAGACAAACGCTGGTTTCTGCATATTTTCAAAGATCCGCTCATAGTCAAGTGTCTTAAACTCGTCCCACTCAGTTAGCAAGCAGATTCCGTGGGCGTCTTTGGTGGCAGCATAAGCGTCCCAAGCGACTGAGACTTGTTTCACGGTGGTTGGACTCATGGGTTGGAGGTGAAGTGGATGGTCCCAGTCGAACTTGTTCATGGTTAAGTCTCTTTGGATCTGTTCTTCAGTGACTTGCGGATCGTAGATGCTAATTCGGGCTTTGTCTCCTAACAAACCTTTGCAGACATCAATGGCTGGAGTCTCTCTCGTGTCACCAGTGTCTTTCTTGAAGGCGAATCCGAGGACAGCAATCTTTTTGTTGGAAACTGTGTTGAACATTGAGGAGACAATGCGGTTTACAAACCGAGTTTTCTGGTAGTCATTGATCTTGATGACTTGTTTCCAGTATTCCGCAACTTCAGGGAGGCCGTTGCATTCACAGATGTAGACCAAGTTGAGGATATCTTTCTGGAAACAGGAGCCGCCAAAACCGACACTGGAGTTCAAGAACTTGGGACCGATTCTAGAGTCTTTACCAACAGCAAAGGAGACTTCAGTGACGTTAGCACCAGTGGCTTCACAGAGAGCAGACATAGCATTGACAGATGAGATTCTTTGAGCTAAGAAGGCATTGGCAGCAAGCTTGGTGAGCTCAGCGGACCAGAGATTAGTAGTTAGGATTCTATCTTCTGGAACCCACTGAGCATAAACATCTTTCAAGGCATTGACAGCTTTAAACCCTTCAGGGGTCTCACGACCACCGATCAGAACACGGTCAGGATGGAAAAGATCTTCAATAGCAGTTCCTTCAGCAAGGAACTCAGGGTTAGAGAGAATCTGGAACTTGATTCCTTTACTGTTGTGTGTAAGGATCTTCTCGATAGCTTCAGCGGTTTTGACAGGAACGGTTGATTTCTCGACAACAATCTTGTCTGAAACCGAAACATCAGCGATCATACGAGCAGCGCTTTCCCAGTAAGTCAAGTCAGCAGCTTTACCAGCTCCAAGACCACGAGTCTTGGTAGGGGTATTAACAGAGACAAAGACGATATCAGCTTCTCTGACGTGTTTCTCAACATCAGTACTGAAGAAAAGGTTCTTGCCACGGCATTGCTTGACAACTTCATCGAGACCTGGCTCATAGATTGGGAGCTGGTCGCTGTTCCAAGCAGTGATACGTGGTACAGAGATATCAACAACAGCTACTTCAACGTTAGGACATTTTAAAGCAATGACGGCCATAGTTGGACCACCAACATACCCAGCTCCAATACAGCAGATCTTCACCATTTTTAATTTAATCTGCAAAGGAAAAACATAAATTCAGAGGTTTGATATAAGCATCTCAGATCCAAGAATTAGAGCACTGTATAGTGTATATGAAATAGAAATGCAAGATAAAAGCTTTTTAAGTATTGGAAAGCAACAAGGTTGGTGGATGCAGTAAGTAAGTCAGATCCGGTACAGTAAAGAAACTGAAGATGCAGAATTCATGGTTTAGTCCCATAAGCAATTCAAGTAGAGCAATAGAAAAATTACAGGAATCACACAGAAAAAAAAAAACGCAGATCTGGTTACATGCAATTGAAACCACCGGTTTAAGGAAGAGTCGAAGAAAAGAGTGCATAAATTATGTGAATTTTGGCGGATCACAAACCAACATAGATCAAACAGAGTGCATAAATAAACCCAAAACCGAACCGGAGCGTAACAATATCAACACAAGCATTCAGATCGGAAATTCTATTACAAAAAAAGTAGACGAATTTGAGATCCAAATCGACGGCAAACACGTAATATTATTAAACGGAGAGATTAATCAAATGGCGGAAACCTAATAGGAAGATCTCGGATTACAAAGAGAGAAGCTAATTAATAATAAACGTCCGTTGATCGTACCTTATGTGGAGGAGTCAGGAGTGGAGCTACGTAACTTTTTCAGGTTCGCTCCTCACACTGTGGTTGTGGTTGTGGTTGTGGGGAATGTGTATGGAATTGCGGGGAAATTAATTGTGACGGTGGTGATCAGAAGAAGAAGCTTGTTTATATAGGTCATGATTCTCCGTAAATGCCCCTGAGACTCCCATAACGTGGCTCCTAAACTTTTATTAGTTACTTTTTTTTCCAGTTTTTATTAGTATTTTTTTTTATTCACTAGTTCTAGCCTTCTAGGGGGCTCACAAAATTTGGCAGTGCTAACTTAGCCGCAGAGCTAAACCAACAAGGCAACAACAAACTTTTACACGTAAATATTAGTAGTAATTGCCTAACATGTATTTTTTTTTTTTTTTTGCATTCGATTAATATAATATGTGAGGTGTTACATTAGTTTAGTTAAGTGAAAGGTGGATTCTGAAAAAGCAAACTTGAGATCAAAGATGCTTCAAAATCCAGCATCATTACTTTTTCTTTCTTTTTCCTTTGTTTCACCTATAAAGTGTTTCTCAAGCTACATACATGTACAACCCATAAAGTTAAATTGCATCATAAACTATGTTTGGTTGACAATAAAATAAACCGACGTAGTTTCATTTTATCGGTTTGGATTGGGCTTGGGCCAGAAACCCAATTGACAAATCATATTAGATTCTCGAGCATTAAAACCAAAAAAAAAAAAAAC
>NC_025703.1:311809-353331 GCF_000633955.1 Camelina sativa
GCATTCGATTAATATAATATGTGAGGTGTTACATTAGTTTAGTTAAGTGAAAGGTGGATTCTGAAAAAGCAAACTTGAGATCAAAGATGCTTCAAAATCCAGCATCATTACTTTTTCTTTCTTTTTCCTTTGTTTCACCTATAAAGTGTTTCTCAAGCTACATACATGTACAACCCATAAAGTTAAATTGCATCATAAACTATGTTTGGTTGACAATAAAATAAACCGACGTAGTTTCATTTTATCGGTTTGGATTGGGCTTGGGCCAGAAACCCAATTGACAAATCATATTAGATTCTCGAGCATTAAAACCAAAAAAAAAAAAAACAAAAGTTTGAAATTAAGCAATTAATCCGTCGTGATTACGGTAATTCCAGTAAATGACTCACTTAAACCGTTACAAAGTCTCTCTCGAGTCTTCCTAACAAGTCGCAACGGTCAGATTTGGCACCCACCAATTCCCTCCTCCTCCTCCCCTGTCTCTCTCTTCTTCTTCCTTATTCTCTCACACTCTGAAGACAAAACCCTAATTTCTCATCTCCGATGGAGTCGACGAATCTGAAGAATGCTAAACACGATACTCCGGTGATGGATCCGATCACTTTCCAATCCAACAATTCTCAAGAAGACATTTCTAAATTCTCCGAGAATTCGAACCCTAACATCGTCGTCTCACACTCAACTCCACTCGCGAAATCGAGAAAATCTTATCAGAAGAATCCGAAATCGAAGCCTACTCCGGCGGTTTTCTCACCGCGGAATCGGATCAGAGAGAGGAGATTCGTGGTGGTTAAGAAGAAGAAGAAGAAGAAGAACTCTACGAAAGAGACGACGGATCCTTCGGTTTCTGTGGATTGTAAATGTGAAGCTAAAACCAATTCCAACTCGAAGAAATGTGTTTGTATCGCGTATGAGACTCTACGCGCTTCACAAGAAGAGTTCTTCAAATCTGAACCAGAGATTGGAGAATCCAGCCGTAACTTGGAAGACGGAGATGAAGAAATCGGAGTTGGAGATTCTGATGAAAACGGTGTTGCTTTGATGAAGAGGAGAAGAGAAAAGGTGCTTGAAGACGCGAGGATGAGTCTCCCTGAATATGGTAGAGTGATGCATCTTGTTAAAGCTTTTGAGAAGCTTACTTGCGTCCCATTTTCATATAAGAAGGAAGAAGACCAGAAGATTAAGAAACCTTTGAAATGGGAATTGCCTGGAATGATGAGTCAGCAGAAGCCTCCTAAGTGTCCAGAAACTGAGACTGATGAAGTCACTTGGAGTTCTTTGTTTTCTCCATCTGATTTGGTCTTAACAGCTACGAATCTTGGACTAGAACAGCCTCATGCCTCAGTTTCTTCATCATGGGACAATAGGTATACAGATAGAGATTTTATTGAAACTGTTGATCTTATGCATACTTAGTTTTAATTTGTCTGATTTGGTGTTTTTGCAGTGTTCCAAGTCTGAACTCAAATGGTGGCCGGAGGGGTAGAAAAAATGTAATGTGTTTAATTTGATGCAGCATATGATTTTCTTTGAATGGTTGATGTAGTTTGATAATCTATTTGTAACAGAGCTTGGAATCCTCTGCATCAGTGGGGAGTAGAGGATCGAAGAAGAAGCAGATCAAAGTCACCTCTTTGAAGCCATTCAAACTCAGAACTGAGGTATATACTTGGCAATACAACTTGAGAATAGCTTTTTCCGGACATGATAGTTATTGATTCGTGATTGTTGGTCTATGTCTACGCAGGAACGGGGACGAATGAAAGAAGAAGAGTTTGCAAAGAAGATACAAGAGATGAAACTGGAGGAGGAAAAAATGAGAATCCCTATAGCTCAAGGTCTTCCCTGGACAACTGATGAACCTGAGGTGAGTCCCTTTGCTCTTCATTTTTGGAATTGTAACGTAAACATAAGCAGATGAATCTGTACTCGAAAGGTTTGTTTAACACTGTAATGTTTCTCTCTGAGTTCAGAATTTGGTTAAGCCTCATGTGAAAGACATCACAATACCAGTAGACTTGAAGCTCCATTCAGACATTCGAGCAGTAGAACGAGCGGAATTTGATTACCAGGTAAAGTATTTTACACACATATCTTGTCCATAGTTGAGAGTTATGCATGTTTTCAGTTTCTCGTTATGGCCTGAACTCATCTACCACAAGCAGAGTCTTAAATTTTTATATATAAAAGCTGATCCTCAGTCATTTGCCTTCACCTTTGTTGATCTTGTATGATAAAATCCAGCATTAAATCATTGTATCAGGTTGGGGAGAAGATAAACCTAATAGAGCAATACAAAACAGATAGAGAACGGCAGCGAAAGGTATGCACATGAGAAGAAACTCCTTGTGCTTCTTATGTAATCAAATATGAAAGAATGATACACTTTTTGGTTTCTTTAGCTAGCACAAGAAGACGAGATACGAAGGTTGAGGAAAGAGTTGGTCCCTAAGGCACAACCAATGCCATACTTTGATAGGCCATTCGTTCCCAAAAGGTAAAGAAAAAGACATTCTTGAATTTTGCTTTCTTGATGGATGAAACATAGAAGTACCAGACAGATCTAACTGTTGTTGTGTTTCTTCTTTAAAGGTCGAACAAGCACCCGACTATACCCAGAGAATTCAAGTTTAATATACCGCAACACAAGAAGATAACATGGTGCAGTCTATCGTCTTGGAGCGACACTGGATCTTACATGAGCGACCTCTTCAAACAGCAAGACCTCTAAAAAAGCTTTTCATTCAATTTGCACATTTCTTCAATAAACTTGTTCCTTGTCCATATCACCTCTTTCGGAACAGAACCTTACTTTTTCCTTGAAGCAACCAAATTAGTTGCAACTTGCAAGATTAGGTTTCCTCGGTTCCATTTAGATATAATCATTGAAACTTTTATCTAAGACTCAACTATCCAAAAAAAAGAACCGTGTCTCACACACAAATTAAACTATGATCGATTCTTTTGTCTGCATTAGTTCTTCAGAAAACCACAATAACATAGCGGTTGATTTTGTTATGATTAGAATTTGCATAATGTTCAACATGGGTAAATCAATTAAAAGATACATATACACCAATAATTAATCGCACTTGCGCTCTGTTAGTTCATTTGGTTAAGATATCTCGGACGCAAAAACAACAAAAGGGAGGAAGACATAAATTTCGAAGTCCAAAGCCACCACCAAAATTTTTAAAATCTTTGAACATTAAGAGTGCAGTCTTCAGAAAGAGATGATAACAGTTCATAAAAGTAAAGATAAACACTAAAAGCACAATGGCCTGAAAAGTAGTAGAAGAACAAAAAAGAACATTAAGATCTTCAAGGTTCAACTGCAATACGGCCAGCAACCTGGTCCAAATCCCGTTGGCCACTGGAAGTGATTCTTCTTCCTCTGAAGAGAAGAACAAAAAGTGTTACTATTAGCATTATTCAAAGATCTCTAAAGAGTAAGATGTATAAAGGCAGAGATATTAATGTTACCCTTTGGTGTCGAGCTCAACAATGTTCATTGTCTCCAACTGCTGGAGGATGTGTCGGGCAATACCACCGCTGGCTTTGCAGAAATGTGGTGGACGACTACCGTTCCTCTTGCTGCCTCCATAGATTCTACGGAAAGCACCAACTCCAAGACCTCCCCTAAGGTAAACCTTCCTTGCCATAGATGCTGCATAACAAGAGTTTTCATCAGAAAAACTTTACATGCATTGAGAAATACAGAGACAAGAGGAGAGTAAAAAGAGAGGTTACCAGCTCTGATGTAGTACCAGTCTGGATCATATGGGGCAAGCTCCTTCAACTTTCCGGTCTTCACAATGTCAGTCCATTGGGGAAGCTCAATCTAAAACAAACAATAGACATTATGTCAATTCAAACAACTAAAGACGTCAATCAGTAGTTGCCCGTTTCATTCAATTCATCAGACCTTCTTAGAGAATTACGGTGTGGGTTCAAAGCATTTGTATCATACTAAACAGTTACTAACACTAACTTAGGTTACAATTATTGTTAGCAACAGATACAAATTTCAATAGATTCAACAGAAAAAAATAAGCTAACAAGACATCATATTGACCATACTGAGAAATATACCCACAAGCAACAAATCAAAATCAAAATTTGAGCTTTATTAACAATTTCACATTTCTCCGCAGTTTAAAATGACTTTTACGACAACACTAATAATAACAAAAACACACAAAAACGAGCAGATTACATAAATGTGAAGACTTGGGCTTATTCAAATTCAAGGAAAGATTTCTGATTTCAAAATTTAAGGAGACAAAAAAAGTAAAAGCGTAGATCATTTCTACTCAAAACACGAAAGAACTTGGAAGCACTCATCTACTAACCTTGCCAGATCGCTTGAGATGAGAAGCGTAAGCCTTAACGAAGTCATGGGGTGAGACATCTTTCACAGTTTTACCAGTCGCCATAGCTAAAACGAGAGATTAAGAAAGCGTGATCTTCGTCTGGGTTTCTCCCAACTCTCTCACTGTCTGTGTCTCTCCGCAAAGGCTAGGGTTTTCAATCTCCATTAACAAACTCTTTATATACGGCTCACTCTCTTTCAATTAGGGTTTTCTCGAATCCGGGTCTTAAACCCGGACCCCTTCTCATGGCCCAATCTTGTTCATAATAATGGGCCTAATACGGCCTTTTAAATTTAGTTGACTAGTATTTTCTATTGAAAACGACATCGTATTGGTAGTGTCTTAAAGTGTCGTCGTTTCATAATCGCATAACCACTGGCTATTACTTCGCATCTCGAGTCGTCTCTGCCATTTCTGGCTTTTTCAATCAAACCCTAGAGGAGAGCCAGAGAGAGAGAGAGAAGAGCAAAGAGAAGCGCCATCATCATCAGCAATGGCGATGAAGAATCTACTGTCCCTAGCTCGCCGATCTCAGAGACGGTTGTCTCTGAATCAAGTGACAAGATCCTCCTCATCGTTTTCAGCAATCGATTCGGCGCCGGCTTCCACATCTCCGGCGACTCCATCCCCGCCGCCGCCGCATCTTATGCCATACGATCACGCGGCTGAGATTATCAAAAGTAAGATCAAGAAGCTCGAGAATCCGGACAAGAGGTTTCTTAAATACGCATCGCCAATTCCGATCCTAGCTTCACACAATCACATCTTGTCAGCTCCGGAGACCCGTGTCACAACCTTGCCCAATGGTCTACGAGTCGCTACTGAGTCTAATCTCTCGGCGAAGACCGCAACCGTTGGAGTCTGGATCGACGCTGGATCTCGGTTCGAGTCTGATCAGACCAACGGAACAGCTCATTTTCTGGAGCATATGATATTCAAAGGCACGTCGAGGCGTACTGTGAGGGCGTTGGAGGAAGAGATCGAAGATATTGGTGGTCATTTGAACGCGTATACATCGAGGGAACAGACCACGTACTATGCCAAGGTGTTGGATTCGAATGTCAACCAGGCTTTGGATGTCTTGGCTGATATCTTACAGAACTCCAAGTTCGAGGAAGGTAGAATCAACCGGGAACGAGATGTCATCCTCAGAGAAATGCAAGAGGTTTGCTTTTTATTTATCTGTCTACTTAAAAATTCGAACTTTTTTGTTTTGTTTTCGATTTATCTTTGCATTGGCTTATATCTTGTGCTGTATAAGCAGATTTGATTGTGTGTTATCTGTGTTTTTAGATCAATACCGTAAGTTTCTGTTTCTCGTGTGCCTAAAAATGAAAACTTTAAAAATAGAATACACTCTAAAGTGTAGTTTTTTGGTAATTTGTGTGGCCGTAGGTGGAGGGACAAACAGATGAAGTGGTTCTTGACCATTTACATGCTACTGCATTCCAATATACACCCCTTGGAAGAACTATTTTGGGGCCTGCTCAGAACGTCAAGTCGATCACCAGAGAGGACCTACAGAATTACATTAAGACTCACTACACAGCTTCCAGAATGGTATTAATTTTGTTTACCTCTTTATTATTTCCTACAATCGGTTATTGATTTTGTTAAGATTCTTATGTTTGCTCATCCAAAACATATGTCAGGTGATTGCTGCTGCAGGAGCTGTTAATCATGAGGAAGTTGTTGAGCAAGTGAAGAAGCTATTTACCAAGTTGTCATCTGATCCAACATCTACTTCTCAACTGGTTGCCAACGAACCTGCTAGTTTTACTGGTTCTGAGGTAAAGACACAACCTATATGATTGCTACTTCTCTTTAAGCAGTATTCTTTCTCTCTTTCTTAAATCTCTAACCCTTGAAATTCTTTGCAGGTCCGAATGATTGATGACGACCTACCCCTTGCACAATTTGCTGTGGCCTTTGAGGGAGCATCTTGGACAGATCCAGATTCCGTTGCTCTTATGGTTATGCAAACTATGTTGGGTTCTTGGAACAAAAATGTTGGTGGTGGAAAACACGTGGGGTGAGTTTGCTCTCTGGCTATTATTTCTAGCCATGAGTTCAAAGAATAGCTTTTTTGCAATGTGTTGATGAACATTGTATTTCTATGTGCAGTTCTGACCTGACCCAGAGGGTTGCCATTAATGAAATAGCAGAAAGCATAATGGCATTTAACACCAACTACAAAGATACTGGACTGTTCGGCGTTTATGCAGTTGCCAAGGTCAACCGAGAGTTCCATAGCTCGCTTAGCTGTTATCTCTTTGTTGAATTTCTCGATATAAGCATATTTATATTGTAAGCTACCTTTTTAGGCCGATTGCTTAGATGATCTATCATATGCCATCATGTATGAGGTAACCAAGCTGGCCTACCGAGTTTCAGACGCTGATGTGACACGTGCACGGAATCAGGTTAGCACCCAACTAATATTGTCTCTGTTTCCCGAGATTTAGCTTTAGCTAGTTACATGTGTAAATCAGTTGTGTTCATTTATTTTTGATTTTTTTTTTAATGCCAACGGATTTTAAATTTCTCTGCAGCTGAAATCATCATTGTTACTTCACATGGATGGAACTAGCCCAATTGCTGAAGATATTGGTCGTCAGGTATGCCTTGAATCATATAAGCAACTTGATAGAACCTTGTAAATTTATAACTGAATTGGTCAAAGATTAATGAAGTCTATACTTTGCTTGGTCAAAGATAACAAACAAACCTTAGCATCCCATTATGTTCCGCTCTACAACACCATTATCTTCTAAAACGCATCAATTCTTGTGATATGTGCAGCTGCTGACCTATGGGCGTAGAATCCCAATCGCTGAACTCTTTGCTAGGATTGATGCTGTTGATGCCAGCACGGTAAAACGTGTTGCCAACAAATATATGTATGACAAGGTAAGTCATATCTCTCTCTTCCTCTCTATCCTCCAGGCTTCTTTAAATGCAAGAAAAAAAAAGAGATATGAGTTTAGACTGCTAAACAAGATTACAACACCCAAGAGTGATTAAGTGAATGCTTATGTGATTATGTGCAGGACATTGCGATCTCAGCCATCGGTCCAATCCAAGATTTGCCAGACTACAACAAGTTCAGACGCAGAACCTACTGGAACCGTTATTAAGGCTCTGAAACAACGGTCAGAGAACCGCAAGGTTCGCCCACGGGGAGATTCCGTAGGCGGAGAGAGCAGAACAAGGTGATGATGGATTCATTATTTTTGAGTTTTTTCTTACTGTATCTTTCATAATTTCACATCATCGCTGGTAAAATAAATGTACCAATTTACTCTTTATCCTCTACTGGAAAATGTTAGAGATCCTCTGTTTTGATTTTTTGTTCTCTTCATAATTTTCCCATACACACACTAATAAGTTTGTTGGATGTTTGGTTTGAAAGCTTGAATTGGATACATTTAATTTCTTTTGCATTTTATCGTTCTTTAGAAACATTGTAATAATATGCATGCATTGCGAATCTATTGAAACTTTATCAATTCACTTGTGATTTGATCCAGCTGACAAATTTATGAAGATTCTCATAAGAAACTCCATCTTTTGCAACCCCTCTCATCATGATCTCTTTAACCTTCATGGCTCGTTGTTTATACACTCCACCGTCTCTCATGATCTCATCGATATTCTTCTTCACCTCTAACCTCGGAACCACTCCTTGTTCATCTCTTTCAAATCCTAATCCAATCTTCCATACATCGCATATATATGCTTTGTTGATAAATTGGTCTGCAAAATAAGGGATGCATAAGAATGGTATGCCATTTTGGGCTCCTTCCAAAGTTGAATTCCATCCACAATGGCTCACGAAACATCCAATGGCTCCACAAGAAAGTACCTCCCGTTGTGGTGCCCATCTCACCACTTTGACCTGATCCGAGCCGACTTTGATTGGTGGTTGATAACCGGAGCCGGTGACCCACAAGACCGGCCTATTGAATCAATATAATTACTGAATATTAGTTAATAATCAGACAGAGTAAAGCGAGTGGAGTAAACCAGAACCGTCACCCGGTTATGTTCAAATTTTTACCTCTTGGTAAGCTCCAGACCAATTGCTAGCTCTTCTAACTGAGCGTTGCTGATAACCCCAAAACTCCCAAAGGCAACATATATAACCGAACCGGGAATCTGCCGGTCCAACCATTCTAGACAATCCCGGTCCTGAGGTAAAAAGCTTCCTAGTGACGTGGAAATGGAATCCTCTTCAAGACTATGAACCCAACCAATGGGACCAACTGGTAATATTTGTGGGCACAATCCAAAGGCTGCTGTTTCGAGTTCATACACGGAGTTACACAACAACCAATCCGTTGACTCAACTGACTCATTGTTTTGAAGCATAAGTTGGAATATGTTCCTTTGAGATTCTTTGTTCTTCAGACAAAACCACACAAACTTGTCTGTTTCCATCATCGGCATCCCAGGAGATAGTTGAATTGTCTTGTTTACACTCGGAGTCCCTGCATATACGATATAGAAACAATAGCTATAACTATAAGGCATCTTAGTAATTCTAAAACATCAAATATGGTTTATTATTCTTACCATCAGAATCTATGAGACCATCATCGATGAGTTTCTTAATACTAAATCCAAGAACCATAGACGCAGCTGCGGCGGGACAAAAAGCAGCACGTCTGATCCCAAACTTAACCGCAACTTCGATTGCCCATCCCAAGCTCTGATCGGCTACAACACAGCTTATGATCGTACCAGTACCACCGCTACTGTCCGCGATCATCCTCCCGATCAGTTCCTCTACTTTGGTAGGCATAAAATGCAAAACCGATTCAGACAACTTCCCTGGAATGTTCCTCTCTTCTGGTGAATCTTCTAAACCGTCAGGGATGGAAACAAGATTGATCCCATTCCCAACATAATCATCAGGGGATGATTTCGGTAAGGAACTGATGATGCGATTGTGGTTAAACTCGGTGTTTACGAATGTAATTTGGATTCCTTGTTTCGCAAGGTAACGTGAGAAACTCATTAGAGGAAGAACATGGCCTTGTGCTGGGTAAGGTATGACCACAACATGTGGCCTTACCATATTTTTTTTTTGTTTTGAGTTATAATCCAAAGGTTTTGATTCATTTAAAGGGAAATAATTTAGAGTAAGACAGGATGAATCGACAGCGAATTATATAATTGATCTTTCTTTTTGTCGTTTTTCTTTGGGAATCAAGACTAATTTGATCCCAAAGTTTGACTTGTGTATCATAAGAGAGCAAATGAGCTTACGTTATTGTAAAATATAAAATTATGATAACCAGAATACAAAACTCTTAAACAAAAAGAGGAGAAAACACATCTTTGGAAGTAACAATTGTTAGTGTAGACTCAAAAATCAGATATCTTCTTCTTCTTCTTCTTCATGAGCAATCTACGCTAACAATTGTAAAACCAAACTAAAACCCGGGGAGAAACCATCGAGCATCAGAGAATTGTATGGAGGAGAAAACACACTGAGGCAAAGGTTCAATCTCTTGGGTTGCCAGATCAAATACAAATATATGGTCTGGATTCTTTCTGCCATAATCGAGCCCACTGAAGTAGATTGAGTTTCTCTTGAACCCTGGCACGTCTTTGGCGAGAACAGTAATGCCCATGTCTAAGATCACCGCCTCATCTCCCAGGGAATCAATTACTTGCCAACAAAGGTTTATAGGGTTCATCTTGCTGACAGAGAAGAGCCATCTTTTGCACTTTTGCATTACAATAGTTACCTTATAAACTTCACCAGATACTGTACTCACTGCAATGTATAGTCCGCCGTCAAGAAGCTCTCTCACGAACAACTCCTCTTCTCTCAGATACTTCTCTTCGTCTATCCATCTATCAGTGATAAAATCCCAAATGGCAAAATGAGCTGGAGGAAAAAATTCAGACTCTTCTAATGGTTCATCTCCAGATAAATACCAGATCCTGATAGTGTAACCGTGAAAGTAGAGCGTCTGATTCTTGTGTTCGTAAACCAGTTGTTTTCCATCTTCCCAGTGAGTATAAGCAATCCGTCGCCACGTATTGTTCCCTTTCTTGGTAAGGAGCAGTTCCTCAACCACATGCCACACAACTACGTAATCTTTGCTTCTATCGTCAATCCAAAGACAAGCTATGCTTTCCCTCTCATATTTTGGTAGTGCAGGTGGGACGAAATAGTCTGAAGTAACTGGTAAAACTATATTCTCACCGGTTAACGGATTCAGAATGTTGAGATTCGAACGAGTGTCCTTCATCAGAAGCCAGCTTCCATAAGTAGCCAGACAACAACTCCGCACAAAGTCAACACCGAGATCTCTCGTTCTGTAAACTCTGTCTCTATCGTCAGGAACAAACAACACGCAACTACTGTTGTTGTTGTTGTTGATGATGTCGTCGCGAGGGAAGAGAATCAACCATGGAATCTGATTTCGTTTAGGTACGCAGCCTCTCGAAACAGAGTGCCACGACGAACAAACATATTTAGCTCGATTAAAATCTGTGAAACTCAGACGTTCCAAGACACATCGCAGCAGGTCCGGACAAAGCTCTGACCACTTGAATGTCCGGTCCTTGCTTTGGCCCATTTGAAGTCTTCTCCCCAAAGTAAAAAAAAAATATCAATACTCTGCTGTTACCAAAGAGACTCAGAACAAAATCACCAATTTTGAGAAATTCATGGGACTTCTCTTTTTTATACTAGCTTGTTACACCTGTCTATGGGTTTTGTATATTATCAAGGAAACTGGAGATCTACCAATATCAACTAGAAGGATTTAGAAGATATATATTAAGAATATATATTAAGAATATTTACATATATCTCTTATGTATTATTAAGAATAGGAAACTTAGCCTTATCATATATTTACCATTATGTATAAATACTCATCTTGTGTTAATGAATAAACCAAGCCTTTCTAAATTATATCATATATCTAAGGTTATTTATTATCTGTTGTTAAAAAAAAAAAAGGTTATTTATTATCTTAATTATTATTGCCAAATCATTATGATTTTCTTTTTTCTGTTCAGTTTTGTTGACATAAACAAGAAAAATCAAATATAAGACAATGAAATTAAGAAAGAATATAGACTTTAACCCAAAACAACAAAATGAAAATAATAAAAGAATACATCTTACATTAAATAGAAAACTTTAATACTGGTGACTAGGCTACACAATATTATCTTAACTAGATTAGGACCGTGCTAGAGCACGGGTTGAAATTCTTTTTATTTATATTATAATTTTAGAATAAAATATAATTTATATGATTGTTTTTAAATGTTTTTTTGATAAAATACTATGCAATAAAATTATATGCTAAATATGATGACTTTGAAAAAAAAACACCTATTTTGTAAATTTAATATGAGAATATTGTTAATTTTGTAATTTTATGAATGAGAAATGGTTATGTGTTTGTTGTTTGTTTTTATTTTAATTTTTGAACATGTTTGGTGAAAATTTTTAAAATGACTCTTGCTTAGGTAAGATTTTATTTTTAACTGCATGTTAAGATATCGGAAATCACGATTAAGTATTGTGATAAATTGCCAAGATTTTCTTATTTTTTAACACCTAACAGTATATTTTTATGCCTAATAGTATATATTTTGTAACAATATATAGAATACTAATGATTTTATTTTGGAAATTGTATAAATCATTGGAATATTCTCTTTTGGAATATTCTCTTTAAGAGGATTCTTTGAGATATTTTTAAGTGTATCATATATCTCACGGATTGACCAATTAATCTATAATTTTTTTTGTAACCAACTTATATTTAATGTATAACCTATTTTTTAACCAAGTTATAAAAATTATATAGTTTACCCAAAAAAGTTGTGTACTTCCGTTTTATTATATAAGAGATTAATTATTAAATAATAGAAATGCTATTAAAAATAAGAAAATATGAGAAAAATAAATAAAGATAAAGATAAAGATAAAATGTTTTAAAGAAACAATATTGTTACATAAATTTTTTTTAACGTCTGAGACTCCATTAAAAAAGCTCTCTCTTGACTTGCATTTTTTTGCAAGCCATTAGAAGTGGCTTGCCTCTCAAGAAACACTTCACAAGGAACACGTCACTGGTACAACTGAATCAACGTCACCACTGAAAACCCAAACTCTAATCCCGCCAGCAATCATTTCCCGGTATATAGGAAGAACTGACGAATCTGTATCGTTCCAATTCCGGTTTAGCACCTCACTACCACAAAAGACCAATTCTAGTTAAAGTCAAGCTATACAACAAAAATAATTAACATGATCTTCTCAAGTTTTGATATAAACCTGCAAGCTGTCCATTTGTACGGGATCTTAGTAGTGTTGGCATGAAGAGCTTTCTGAACGTCAGGCCGGTTATAATAAATCTCTGCATATCTCTCGGTACACGGATCATACCCTGAAATTTTCCTCAATACCTACTCACAATAACCGGAAACCGATCCCAAACTTAACCGCAACTTCGATTGCCCATCCCAAGCTCTGATCCGCTACAACACAGCTTATGATCGTACCACCGCTACTGTCCTTGATCACTCTCTCGATCAGTTCCTCTACTTTGTTAGGCATAAAATGCAAAACCGATTCAGACAACTTCCCTGGAATGTTCCTCTCTTCCGGTGAATCTTCTAAACCGTCAGGGATTGAAACAAGATTGATCCCATTCCCAACAAAATCATCATGGGATGATTTTGATAAGGAATTGATGATGCGATTGTGGTTAAACTCATTAGAGGAAGAACATGGCCTTGTGCTGGGTAAGGTATGACCACAACACGTGGCCTTACCATTTTTTTTTTTTTGTGAGTTATAATCCAAAGGTTTTGATTCATTTATAGGGAAATATTTTAGAGTAAGACAGGATGAATCGACAGCGAGTTATATAATTGATCTTTCCCTTCGTCGTTTTTCTTTGGGAATCAAGACTAATTTGATCCCAAAGTTTGACTTGTGTTTGTGTTTCATAAGAGAGCAAATGAGCTTACGTTATTGTAAATTTTTTTAAAAAAAAGAAGGAAAATTATTTTTGGTTTGTTTCATTTTTTTTACTTTTTTCTTTTTTTAAATATTGGACCACAACTGACCGGCCGTTAGTCAAATTCCTACATTCGTTTGTTTCATTTCCTTCCAAAAAAGGTAAGAATTGTTAGTGTAGATTGTAAATATCTTCTTCATGAGCAATCTACACTAACAACTGTAAAACCAAACTAAAACCCGGGAAGAAACCATCGAGCACCAGAGAATTGTAAGGAGGAGAAAACACACTGAGGCAAAGGTTCAATCTCTTGGGTTGTGAGATCAAAGACAAATATATGGTCTGGATTTTTTCTGTCATAATCAAGCCCACTGAAGTAGATTGAGTTTCTCTTGAACCCTGGCACGTCTTTGGCGAGAACAGTAATACCCATGTCTAAGATCAACGCCTCATCTCCCAGGGAATCAATTACTTCCCAACGAAGTTTTATAGGGTTCATCTTGCTGAGGCAGAAGAGCCATCTTTTGCACTTTTGCACTACAATAGCTATCTTATAAACTTCACCAGATACTGTACTCACTGCAATGTATAGTCCGCTGTCAAGATACTCTCTCACGAACAACTCCTCTTCTCTCAGATACTTGTCTTCGTCTATCCATCTATCAGGGAGAAATTCCCAAGAGGCAATATTAGCTGGAGGAAAAAATTCAGACTCTTCTAGTGGTTCATCTCCAGATAAATACCAGATCCTGATAGTGTAACCGTGAAAGTAGAGCGTCTGATTCTTGTGTTCGTAAACCAGTTGTGTTCCATATCCCCAGCGAGTATAAGCAATCCGTCGCCACGTATTGTTCCCTTTCTTGGTAAGGAGCAGTTCCTCAACCACCTGCCACACAACTACGTAATCTTTGCTTCTTTCGTCAATCCAAAGACAAGCTATGCTTTCCCTCTCATTATTTGGTGGTGCAGGTGGGACGAAATAGTCTGAAGTAACTGGTAAAACTATATTCTCACCGGTTAACGGATTCAGAATGTTGAGATTCGAACGAGTGTCCTTCATCAGAAGCCAGCTTCCATAAGTAGCCAGACAACAACTCCGCACAAAGTCAACACCGAGATCTCTCGTTCTGTAAACTCTGTCTCTATCGTCAGGAACATACAACACGCAACTACTGTTGTTGTCGTTGATGATGATGTCGTCGCGAGGGAATAGGATCAACCATGGAATCTGATTTCGTTTAGGTACGCAGCCTCTCGAAACAGAGTGCCACGACGAACAAACATATTTAGCTCGATTAAAATCTGTGAAACTCAGACGTTCCAAGACACATCGCAGCAGGTCCGGACAAAGCTCTGACCACTTGAATGTCCGGTCCTCGCTTTGGCCCATTTGAAGTCTTCTCCCCAAAGTAAAAAAAAAATCAGCAATTTTGAGAAATACTCTGTTGTTACCAAAGAGACTCAGAACAAAATCACCAATTTTGAGAAATTCATGGGACTTCTCTTTTTTATAGAGCCAAAGGCCCAAAGCCAACACTACTAGCTTGTTACACCTGTCTATGGGTTTTGTATATCTAAGGTTATTTATTATCTTAATTATTATTGCCAAATCATTGTGATTCTCTTTTTACTGTTCAGTTTTGTTGATATAAACAAGAAAAATCAAATACTATAAGACAATGAAATTAAAAAAGAATATAGACTTTAACCCCAAACAACAAAAATGAAAATAATAAAAAGAATGCATCTTACATTAAATAGAAAACTTTAATACTGGCTACACAATATTATTTTAATTAATTATTAAATAATGGAATTGCTGTTAAAAATAAGAAAATATGAGAAAAATAATTAAAGATAAAAGTTAAAGATAAAAAAATTTAAAGAAACAATATTGTTACATAAAAAAAAAGCTCTTTTTTTTTAACTCTAAGACTTCATTAAAAAAGCTCTCTCTTGACTTGCATTTTTTTGCAAGCTTTTGGAAGTGGTTTGCCTCTCAAGAAACACTTCACAAGCAACATGTGGCTTGAGCAATGGCACCTCGTGACCTGCCGCCCCTCTCACCGTCACGAACGTTAGCCCTTCGTATCGTACATTTCCGTCCATCCGCAGACCTAAATCCAAAATTTCGGTTCAAATCGATTTCTTGATTAAACCGGAGATTACCAAACAAGGTTTTAGAGCTACACTACACATTCCTGTTTCTTGATATACCAAGGATTCCATGTTTCGTAAGGTAACATGAGAAACCCAATAGAGGAAGTACATGGCCTTGTGCTGGGTAAGGTATGACCACAACATGTGGTCTTCCCATATTTTTTTTTTTCATGAGTTATCATCCAAATCAAAGGTTTTGATTTATTTACAGAAAAATTTATCAGATTAGGACAGGATGAATGGACAACGAATTCTAATTGATTTGTGTTAGACTAATTTGATCCGAAGTTTGACTTGTGTATCATAAGAAAGCAAATGAACTTAACAATATTTTATTGTTGTTGTAAATAAAATAAAATAACAATGAAAAACCAATGGAAATGACTCATTTTATTCATTAGCTTAATTACGGTTAGAGTTACTAGTTATGTTCATTAATTACTTTTTTTCTATAACCTCAATCTTTTTGCTTAAGAAAATTTCTCCATTAGGAAAATACCAAAAAAAAAAAAAAATTGAAAATAAATAAGCATGTCTCTCTCAGTAGTCCATACTTGTGGTTTTCATTTTTGGGTAAGCCATGAGGAGGACGTTAAATGAAATGACTCATGGGCTTTTACGACGTTTGATTACTTTATTACAAGGCTGATTAACAATCTCTCCAAGTTATCCAAATTTTCAATAAAAAAATGAAAGCACAATGTAATTCTTACTCGGTTTCAGTTAGATATTGCAAAAGAGCGCGCATGCAATTCACTTATACAACACGTAAACGTTTTTAGACTCTTAATTTTAAACTAAAGCATGGCCAAAACTTTTAAAATGTACCTACGTTTATACTCTCATTTGTTGGTGTAGGCATAATGAGGTCGTCAATGTGAGGAAGAACTTGTATATAAATGCAACAAATCGAAGCAAGAAAAACATATCAATCTCTTTCTCTTGCTTCGTTTTTTTTCTTTATCGCTCTTTCTCTCTAAATTGTTGTTGGATATGGGTTTCACCCAGCCTTAGCAGGTTTTCCCTCAGGCCCGTTATCGAAATAGTCAGCATAACGTCTAGAAATCTTGACTGACCGAATCCCCTAGTTGGGACGAAGCTTCTAGAAGGCCCATTTGAGACGGACAGCCCAGTTAGCGGGCCCGCTAAGAAACGATTGCCGCCTTTGTTCGAAGACAATACCACATCGATCCCGAGGTAGAAAGATGAAGCGTCCCATCAACTATAAATACAGAAGGAGCAGCGCATAGAAGACATCAAGTATCAGAAGGCAGGAATCTAGAGTTAGTCCAATTCTAGCTTTCAGTCTTATTAGTCAATTTGAGAATACAATTCTCTATAATTAGCCAATCGGCTTATAACGGATACATTGTAATTCGACGATCTTTGACAATCTTAATAAAGTCATTTGTTTCGCCCTCCTTAATTATCATTCTTGAGCTAGTAGCATTACTCGTTCAACAATTGCTTTTATCAATCCTTGCATTTTCTTAGAAGAAATGGAACGAACAATCCAAGAGGATGGTGCAACCCTTTCAGCAACCTTCCATTGCACGTTGGGGAATAACGTTCCTTCCACCGAAGCAAGAATGACCATCTCCACCGTAAGCTTGTCAACCCCGGACATCGCAGTCAGAAACTTGACCACCCATTTCTGGAGTACGTATCACGAACCTTCGGGAATTGTTTCAGTGTTTACCAAGAGAGGAGAGCCCCGTGTAGGTGGTAGGTTTGTAACCCCGTCCATTCCTCGTTCAGGAACTCCCCCTTGCGTAAGATTTGAGCAAGGTAGTAGTCTTGTACGCCTCCTTGCAACTACGGCGGCGGAAGTAGCATACTTTAATCGCAACGTAATGTTTTCTCGTCCTCTTATAGTAACGGGAAAATATATCCGGGCAGCTACAAGACGAGCTAGACAAAGCGGCACTATTGTGAAACTCGTCGTCGCTGATCAAAGATTGAACCTTGGACCCAAGCCAGGAGAGTTTATTATCCGAAGGACGAGAATTCGATACACAAGGCTGGACAAGATCGAGAGGAGTGACATCGCTGCGGGGACACTCATTGTGTTCGTCGGCGTCGAACAACCATTTCCGCTTGAACCAACGAAGACCGTGAATATCTTGTCCGGTCCCCGTACGATTCCTGTAAGCTTGGAAACGAACCTTATATCGGCTTACAAAGAACTGGACAATTGTCCAGTACACATAAGGGGGTTTGTGGGATTTATTGATTTGTGCATAAATCCAATTCTTGATGGTCTACCTGATCCAAAAGAGTATTTAGATCACCTACGCGGGGGTAATTCGGGTCAAACTATTGCTATGATAATGTAGCAAGTTATCTTTGGAGCTGACATATATGATCGATGTGTCTTCAATAAGGTGCTTGAGGTTCTCGGGGCCAGGATCAATGCTTATTTGGACGATAGTTTACTGGATATCGCAAGATCTCTCGGGTTTGCCAGAGTCATTTCGAATGATATGTGATCTACCTAATTATACATATGGCGATGCCTCTCCAGTGGTGCTTCTTGGTTTAAAAGTTAATAAGTTATCTTGATTTAGTTTGGTAATATATGGATATACATAATTAAGGCCAGCTTATGATGTTATAGTATGCAATATATAATAAGGCCATGGTTTGTTTTTCTTTAATTTCTTCTATTCTCATCTTGTTATTGGAATGATATAAAATTTTATGTCGTTGACTGATTTCAACAGTCTTTTGTTGTCAATTTATTTTGGTATTGGTTTGAGATTTATGAAATTTTTTGAAGAGTTCAACAAAATCATAAAAAATGAAGAAGTGAAAAATTATTAA
Source organism: Camelina sativa (assembly GCF_000633955.1). NCBI lineage: Eukaryota > Viridiplantae > Streptophyta > Magnoliopsida > Brassicales > Brassicaceae > Camelina > Camelina sativa. Next base: position 330,171 of record NC_025703.1, read on the forward strand.
AGATTGTTAGAGAGTTTTGTTGATTAGTTTTCTAAAATCTTGTAAAGTCCTCCAAACAATCATTGTATTTTTATGATATTTTCCATGACTTTATTTTGTAAAGAAAGTGTGTAAAATCATGAACCAATAACATAATAATTGAACTCATTAACAATCTTAGATTCTTTTATTTTAATTTAATAACACAAATCTTTTGATGACTTTATAAAAGTCTGAATCCAATAACCCAGATTTGTTAAGATTTTAAATGACTTTTTATAAATAACAAACTAATAACACTAAACTTTAACAGAGTTTAACAAATCTTGATCTAATAACAACAGATTCTACATAACATTTAAAATCTTTAAAACTCTATTCAAATCTTAAACCAATAACCTCCACTTAATATTTTTCTCCTTCATAGAGAAAGAGTATGATATTAATAAGAAATTATGATTTTAATTTTACTTAATTTTCTTCTTTTAAATCTATTTTTACTTTCACGTTAGACTGGATAAGAATAATAAGTTATTATACTCGATCGTCGGCTCTTGCTGCTTAGGTTACAAAGCACTAGCCAAAGACCGGATTAGATTAGAAAAACTTATACACTGAAACTCTGTTTTTTATACAGTAAAAATCAGATATCTTTCATGAAAAGTGAAACAAAAAACTTGATGCAAATAACTCTAAAAGACTAATTAACCGCTAAAACCAGGGAAGAACCATCGAGCATCAGAGAATCGTATAGAGGAGAAAACAAATCGAGGGAAAGGTTCAATCTTGTGGGTTGTGAGATCAAATACAAATATATGGTCTGGATTCTTTCTGCCATAATCGTGCCCACTGAAGTAGATTGAGTTTCTCTTGAACCCTGGCACGTCTTTGGCGAGAACAGTAATGCCCATGTCTAAGATCACCGCCTCATCGCCCAGAGAATCGATTACTTGCCAACAACGGTTTATGATCAAGTATAAGTAAATGAAATTAAGAAAGAATACAGACTTTAACCCAAAACAACAAAATGAAAATTAAAAATAGAATACATCTTTACATTAAATAGAAAACTTTAATACTGGTGTATTACTAGATATTATCACATATAAGAAAATGTATATTACTAGATTTTATCACATGAACAAATTAATTAAAGATGTATCTAGTAAGAAAACGTATTACTAAACTTTAAAAATGTATTACGATATTATCACATATAAGAAAATGTATTACTAGATTTTCACTTGCAAAAGAAAATGTGTTACTAGATTTTCACTTGTAAGAAAATGTATTACTAGATTTTCACATATAAGAAAATGTATTACTAGATTTTCACATATAAGAAAATGTATTACTAGATTTTCACTTGCAAAAGAAAATGTATTACTAGATTTGCACTTGCAAAAGAAAATGAATTACTAGATTTTCACATATAAGAAAATGTATTACTAGATTTTCACATATAAGAAAATGTATTACTAGATTTTCACTTGTATTCTAATTTCAATATTACATTTCCTAACTTCCACAACCATTATCTTTGCAATTCGCCTTAAGAGAAAATACAAATGGACTAAAAACAATCATAGATTAAATACTTGTTGTCATTAATAGACTAGTTTTAATTAAATACCATCTCATAACCCAAACTTTACATTTTCTTTTCTCTCGGGCATGATTTCAAATGTTAACAATCTCTCTTGACTTAAATATATTTATTTTCAAGCCTTTGGAAGTGGCTTGCCTCTCAAGAAATACTTAAAAAGCTCAAAAGCAACACGTGGCTTGAACAATGGCACCTCGTGACCTGCTCCTCTCACCGTCACGAACGTTAGTCCTTCGTACACTTCCGTCCATCCTCCCACCTAAAATCCACAATTTCGGTTCAAATCGATTTCCTGATTAAACCGGAGAGAACCAAAACAAGCTTCGGGGTTTTAGAGTTACACATACCTGTTTCTTGACATACCAAGGATACCAAGGAACTTTGGTACTCAAGCTAAGTCTTGCTAGTGAGTATCTAGTAGCCGTCACTGGTACAACTGAATCAACGTCACCACTGAAAACCCAAACTCTAATCCCGCCAGCAATCATTTCCCGGTATATAGGAAGAACCGATGAATCTGTATCGTTCCAATTCCGGTTTAGCACCTCACTACCACAAAAGACCAATTCTAGTTAAAGTCAAGCTATACAACAAAAATTATTAACATGATCTTCTCAAAATTTTGGTATGAACCTGCAAGCTGTCCATTTGTACGGGATCTTAGTGGTGTTAGCATGAAGAGCTTTCTGAACATCAGGCCGGTTATAATAAATCTCTGCATATCTCTCGGTACATGGATCATACCCTGAAATTTTCCTCAATACCTACTCCCAATAACCGGAAAAACGAAAATTATTCAAATCGAACCATAGATAACCAATAATATGTTATCATTAGAAATAACTGAACCGTCTCTACCAAGTAATTTAAACAAGTGAACCGGAACCAAACCAGAAGAACAAAAGAAGAAACAGAGGAGATTATAGATTCTTACGGAGTGAGGAAGGTGAGGAAGCCGCATACTACGGCGGCCATAAGAACCAGTGTAGCCACCACCGTCGCTTGACTTGTTACACGGCGGTGCATAGATGTTGTACTGATCGATGTTACCAAACTCCTTCTCCATAGCGTAAGAATAAAGGGTTTCGCATTCATCAGATTCCTTCTGGCGACTAAAATCGCAAGTGTTTATCAACTGATGATACGTTCTATCGGAGATCATCGCATGGCTCCACCAATACGACACCGTTCCGAGGTTATCATAGTGATTGTCCGTCACCGCGTTTCCAACCTATACAACACAACCGAGTGTCAAAAAATTAATTTGGTAACGGAAACAGAGGATCTTGATTTCGATGATTACCATGATTCCTTTGAGATTGATGGGAGTCTTGGATCGTTTGTTGTAATTCATGATTTCTCTAGCGAGCTGAGGAACGTAATGTCCGGCGTAGCTCTCGCCGGTGATGTAGATTTCCCGGTTGTTGTATCTCGGGAACCGGTGAAGCCATTGAATAATAAACTGAAGTGAATCTTTGGCTGCAAGAAACAGAGTCATCAATAACCGAAAAAAAAGACCGGTTTAGTTAAACCGTAGAGGGAGGTTGTTATAAATATACCGGTACGACGATCACCGGTGTTGAAGAGATCAGAGGAACGGTTAGTGTAAGAGAAACCAACGCCGGCGGGAGCTTCAAGGAACAAGAGATTGGAGATTGAGTTCCACGCGAACTTATTGAGATACAAACCAGACCCACCTTTGCTTATCCTGAATGGTCCAATCTCCTCCGACGCACCGTACGCTACCGACGAACATCCCGGTCCTAATTATACACATAAAGACATTTAATAGAGAGGGTTTGAGTAATTTATTTTACCCCTAGAAAGAAAAAAAATATGAATGATAGAGGTTGAGAGAATTTATTTAACAAAAATTAAAGAAGAGACCAAAAATTAGTTGTGTATTTAATAGCGTCTATCAATGTTAGTTTGAATGAATATTGCATTTAATGTTATAACTTTTTCCAGCAATATATACGTATCTAACAAGAAAATACAACCATCTTCTATTGAATGCATGCATGTACATAGATAGCATTATTGAAATGACAAGTTGTATAATCTTAGACAAAATCATATTAATATATACAGTTAATAGTTATACATAACAAAAAAAAATAATTAAGTATTTTTATAATCGATATTATATGAGAAAAGAAAATATGGGCTCGAATACATGGTGAGTCTCCATTAGTAGTTAGGGCGTTATTATCATGCTTCAGTAGGCCAAAAACCCGAATATAGTTAATTATAACAAATACTATATAATAAAATAGATAAATCCAGTTTCATGGATAAAGCGTGGTTTGAAATTGAATAAATAAAAAATTTAAAAACGAATTTATTGCAAACCCATTCAAGAAGTGTGACAGAGATTTTTAGATAGTTGGTCTGCTAAAATTAGATCTAGCGAGATTTATAATGTTATTGAGTAAATTAACATTAAATAAATAAATGTCCAAACAAAATAAAAGCAAAAATAATCACACACAAAAAGAATGAAAACAAAAAAATAAAGGTTTTGTAAAAAAATTACCTCCGTTGAGCCAAATTACAAGAGGTTTGGCGAGAGGGAGGTGAGAAGCTTCGGTGAGCCAATAAAAGAGTGATCTTCCGGAGGGTTTATCAACGGTGACATAGCCGGAAAACTGCTCGAACGTGACGTTAGGCTGACCGGGAAGTGACGTAATTCGGTCTGCCTCAGCTTCTTTCTCTCCTCCTTCTGTTTGAACTCTTCCTTGAGATGTCATTACAAGTATGGCCATAAGAGTGGTGAACATTACACGTTTTGCCATAGCCATGGCCAGAAGAAGGAGAAAGAGAAAAATCTAAGAGTGTGTCGGAGACTTTCGAGATTGGCTTCTACAGTTCTACCTTTAGCCTGCCTGCCTTAAATAGAGAAAGAGAGAGAGTGAGATAGCCGAAATGAGGATAATATTCAAATGACATTGAAATTGTTTTTATAATATTGAATATATTATAGTTTGGAAACAAATAAAGTTATTGGCATATTTACTTCAAACCCCATTGTTTTGGCAGTTTGATTAGTACAATTGACTAACAAAAAGTCTAATCCCTAACTCATGTGATACCAATTTGCATAGTTTGTACTTTGAACCAATATGTTTTTAATCGGCATAAAATAATTAAATGGACACTTGCAATTTTATTATTATTTAAAATGTTATGTTTCTAATGCTAATGTTACATTACGAGTAACATTTTAAACTTTGTCTCTAAACAGAAATATATCACCAATAAATCCAATAGACCACTACTTCTATAGTTATTTTCACTCTACCAAAACTAGACTTTACTTAAATCAGATACTACTATCTTTCATTATTAGGTTGGAAAATTTTATTTTTATTTTATTTTTTTGGGGTGTAGGTTCATGGAGTTGTTTATGTTTCCAAAGCTCTGATGTAGAAAACATATTTGAGAAAAAAAAAAAAAGATAAATAATAGCGAAAAAATGGGTGATGGTAAGAAAAAATGGCCCACCAATATTATCAGTGACAGTAACTTTATGAATTTGGAAGAAGATACAATGATGACTTCAATGACACCACCAGCTTGTAATAGTAAATACGTTATTTGATATGACAGAGCATTAAATCAATCGTGTGTGTCCTGTGTCCATATATACATACACCACATGCATGATAGTATAACAATATGGCCAAGTGTGTTTATACGATATGATAGAAAAACTAAATGATGATTTGCAAGTACTTATTTATTTGATTACATTTGCATGTTGCCACATCATTTGTCTAAATTAGATGCTTGGAATTAGAGAGTAACTGTTAAATAAACTCATGTATGTTTTAATCCTTGCTAATAACCATTAACCATTTATAGTTTGTATAAGACCAGAAATTTTTCCCTATTAAAGAAATTCCACCTAGGTGTTATAGTTCCTTCCTTGTATTTAATAAAATATCACAACTCGAAACATCAAAAGTTAAAATTCTCTCAATAATGTTTGGTCTCTCTCTATTGTTACAATTTTTTTTAGTTGAATATATATAAACATTTGAAAGAAAAAAAAATTGGTATGTTTTTGAATAGTTGGACCCATGCAAGAAATTGATGTCTCGATGTTAGAAGAAAAACCAAAAAGTAGTCTCTCTTTACTGATTAAAAAACCTACATTACAACTTTGACCATCTTTTCATAGGTCATTATAATAAATTTCCCCTTTCGTATTATAATCTGTAACACATTTTTTTCTTGTCCATAAATTATAACATATGTGGTGGATAGAGATGATCAGATTTAGAGAACTAATATTGACAGGTAAAAAATTAAACGAGTCTAATTTTTTCTTGATATAGTTCTCTCTCTCTCTCTATGTATTCAAGTTATAATTGTGTCGACTTGATAGTATATATTTAGACCTAGCTAACTCTTTTTGACTTAGACAAGCGCATTTAATTATGTACCTTTATTGATGACTACATAAACCATTCATGTAATTTATGAATGCACTTGATATACGTAAAATATTGGCTGTTCAGGTCAGGTTAATAATATACATACATCATTTACGTACACGCGAAGTTACTGGATAAGAAGCCATTAATGGTGGCACCATATACACTGCTTCGCCTCGTATCAGCAACAGCCATGATATAATGCTCTTTTGGACTTATACAGTTTTCTGAATGAAATTATCTAATTCATTTAAGTTACATACGAATATCCAACAAACGCATACAACATCAGTACAACAACTTATAACATAATTTCTGTTTTTTGTTTTCTTTATTAAAAATCGTAATTTTCTAATATAGAATTATTGGGGTTATATCGCGGTTTGTGTTTTTGTCTATTAAGTAAAAAGCCTTTATTTGGGAAAGATCTGACAACTGCTTTAGAAGATTCTATTTCCGTGCTTAGCAGTTTTTTTTTTCTTTTTTTCTATAATTCAGATTCGCTTATAAAGTATCATCACCAACGTTGTAATAAGAAAATAAAAATTCGAAAGTGATAAAAAGTGAAAAAATGATGGTATTTAAAGAAGCACAGGAGTAGTAGTTGGCAAATGAGATGGTAGATATTTAAAGCCACATAATAATGACTCTTTTCGTATCCTCCTGCTGTTTGAAAATACTGATACAGATCATATTTGTATTGTTTTTTTTTATATATAAATACTGAATACAGATCATCATATTTGTATTGTTTTTTTCTCTATAAGAAAACAAAAGATGAAATGATTAAGAAGTAAGATAAGAAGAGAGTGGTAAAAAGGAGTGAGTGAGGGTCGTCGAATAGTGTTAAGGTCATATCAAGAACAAGAAACTCTTTTGCTTACGCATATTTTTCTTTTCCTTTGTCCAACAGATTCAGAGTTTTGTGTCAGTCTCTTTCTTCTCTCGTTCTCTCTATTTCTCTTTCTGTGACGTTTTTAAGGACACCAAGCGGTGAATCTCTCTGCTTCCCCTCACGTGCTGTTTACAGTCGCTTATGTCACCGTCCAATCATACGTCGCTGTTCCTTCCTTCTAGTTCTGTCTCTCTCATCTTTTGGGCCGCAAAAACTTTGCTCGACGTTACCTCCTCTATTGGGCCTGGCCTCACTAGCCACTACTAATTTTTTTTTTAAATGTATATACAGAGGTTTAAAATTTTCTTTATTATGGAATAATATATATTTGTGCTACTTATATGGAAAACAATATTCTAAAAATGTAAGTCAAGATACAGAGGTTTTGAATTAATCTTTTTTTACTAAAAATATATATACACATCCTTTTATTCTTTTTAATACAAACGGTCACTAATCTCATTGTCCACACAGACTTTTAGATAATGCAAAAAAATCCGACCGTTGCCAGTAACGGTAATGTTTTCAGCCAATCGCACACACATATAAATTAAACATACACCCGAATACGTCGTTTCACTTAATTGTATCGTTGTTCTTTATCTCTTTCTCTAATGGAGTCTTCTCAACAACCAAATCTTGAAACACCTATCGAAACCCAACCCGACCACCAAGAAATCACCGTTTTAAGCCCTGAATCTCCGCCTGGACCGCTCCTGGAATCTTGCCTGAGTCATGAATCTCCTCCTCCTTCTGCTCGTGTCTCCTCTTCCACCAACGAGCCAAAGAAGAAAATCGGGACTCCGGATCGACTAAAAGTTCCTATAGCTTTCAAGTACCCAGAGAGGTATAACTCGGTTAACGTGAAATAGCCGGTTTGAACCAGATCGATTGCTACTTTAAAATGATCAATTTGTTTTTGTTTTTATCTCTTTCTCAGGTACAGAAGCCCAACTGATGCAATGATGTCTCCAGTTACTAAAGGTCTTCTCGCAAGGACCAGAAAACCTTCCGGTTCTCTTATTCCACCTAGCTTTGACCAAACCAAGGTCAATTTCATTATACCAAATCGATAACCGGCTTTCCTCAGTTTGTTCTTTTGGTTTAGAGATTTACTAACTCTCTCTTCAATTTTTTAAACAAATTGTTTCATTCAGATTCAAGAACTACGCAAACCGGAATCCGGTTTATCATCTGTCAGTTGCTGAAGAAGACATTGCTAGTTCTGTGGCTTGAACCGAATACATTGTTCTTGGCTGATGTACCTTTTTATCTTATTTTCTCAAACGCTGAGGTTATTGTATTTCTTAATTCTTATTATGTTCGCAGTTCGCGTATAATCAAAGGAAATTTATCAACTGATTAAATAATAAATTAGTACTATTATATTGTTTCCTATTTTGTTTGTAACAAGTTAACAACTATGCTTTTCTTATAGTAACCTCCTAGAATGTTTAACAACGGTAGTAAGCTGTTTTTTACTTTTACAATATGTTCTTGCTAAAAATAGAGGTAAGTAAATAGCACATTTTAAATATGAAACTAAATTAAGTTTTTCTCTTAATCTCGTTACTAGCTTCGTTTAACTGACACTAATACCTTTAGCTAACTTAAATTCGAACAAACATAACAAACATCATTCAGACTTGTTTTTTTTTTGTTACTCTTGTTTCTTTTGTTGTTAGTGTTACTTTTGTATAAATAAGATAAAATAAACCCTCATAAGTTTCAGTCTTCAAATCTTCAAATTCTCAATTCCCTTTGTTCCTCTGATTTATACAATCAGACACACACAAAAACAGAGCGCTCTGTTTCTTTCTTTTTTCACCAATCAGATGACAATGGAAACAGAAACCGAAATCAAAGAAGAACAATGGAATAATTCGATTTGTTCGTTTTCATCGTCACGATGTTCATCGATAACATCTGAATCTTCAGATGGACACTTTGATATCCGACATTTTCCTCTTCCCAAGCCATCATTATCTGCTTCTGAGGCACAGAAACTGAGAGAGTCACAACAGGCTTATGATCCAAACCGGATTCCATCTTCGGTTTTCTCTAGTAAACAGGGTAATCCGATGGAATGGAGTATAGCTTCTAACGAGTCCTTGTTTAGCATCCATGACGGAGCTGCTTCAGGGTGGAGATCGGCTGAGATGATAACCCAAAACAACCCGGTTCCTGTTCCTCTTCCTCTTCCTCCGGTAAAGAAACCAAATGAATCTGAGAAAGAGACGGAGGAACCGTACCAGGTCGAGATATCAGACTCTGAGGTTGATGATAATGATGACAAAGAAGAGAAGATGAGTGAAGTCGAGAGCGACGATGAATTTGAAGAAATGATAGAAGCGGAGGTTTTAGTAGAAACTAAAACCAAAGTTCCAAAAGAGAAAGAAGTAGTAGAAGTTTTTTTTTTTTTTTTTGTTAAAGTATATTCAAATTAAAATGAAAAGGGAAATGAAAATGTTTACAGGGCCCAAATCCAAGAATAAAGCCCGAATAGAATAAAACTAGTTAGACCTATAGTGTAAAAGGAACCAAAATGAACCAAGTAGTGAATCGAACCAGTTAGACTCGGACCAGGAAAGAAACGGTTGGCATTAACCCTTCTTCACCCACCCGATAGTCTTCTTAGATTTCATCGATCTGCTTTGTCTTCTTCTTTGTTGAGAGAGATTAGGTTTAGCCACCAGTAAGGTCATGTATCACCTTGAAACCAAAGAGCTAGCAAATCAGACGAGAGAGCTGCGTTGGAGTCACGGAAACTGAGTGCCTTGTTCCTCACTAAACGGTCGATCTGGCTTAAAAGTAGGTTTGCCGGTTTGAAGCTATTCCGATGAATCCGATGATTTCTTTCAGTCCAGAGAGAGTAGATCGTGGCCTGCCAAGCTAGTAAGAGTAATTTTTTTGCTGTTGTTGAACCTCTGAAGGTTTGTAAGCTTTGAGTCGTGTGCGTCCATGAACGGTTGGGAGTGAAATTACATCTCCGAGATATGATCTCCCAAACTGACCAGCTGAAGGGGCATTCAAAGAGTAGATGATCCCGACTCTCATCAGCCAAACCACAAAGGAGACACTTAGGGTCGACCTGAAGTCCCCAGTTCGTCAACCTATCCCTAGTAGGGCAGCGATTCAACATAAACAACCATGTAAGAAAGTTGTGTTTAGGAATACCTCCTGGAGTCCACACAATTTTGTGCCATGGTACCAACGGTTTGTCCTCCTTGATTGCCTTGTAGATTGTCCCTGTTGAGTGACCATCTCTGAGTTGATCATCAATCCACCAGACATAAGAGTCAGGTGAGTCAGATAACTGAATGGAGATTAACTCTTGCTGGAAGCGTACTTGGCGATCCGATCGTGCTGGTGGGATCCTCCAACCTCCTTGTCGCCAGAGAGTAGCGATAGTCGCACCTTTAGTAATGCCCAAGTAGCCATCATTTTGCAGGTAAGTTGTCATACGACCCAAACTGCACCAATGATCAGTCCAAAATTTGCAGTTGTTCCCATTCCCCACTTGCATTTTTATCCATGGATAAGCTTCTTCTCGAACCTTTAACAGTTTGTTTGTCAACCAGGAGAGACGAGTGCTTGGCTTCCGAGTCCAGAAGTTGCTCAAGCTCCCAGAGAGGACAGAAATCTTGAACCAAGCTACCCATACCGAACCTGACCTAAAAAAGAGAAGCCAGATAAGTTTGAGTAAGCACGCTTTATTCCATTCTTTCAAATCCCATATGCCTAATCCTCCATGTCTCTTTTCAGTTGTAACGTCAGCCCATGCCACACGAGCAGAGTGATGCCCTTCTGTTGTCCCCTTCCAGAGGAAAGCTCCTGAAAGAGAGTTCAATATGTCTTTGCATCTCTTGGGAAGAATCAGGGCCGAACACCAAAAATTTGTGATACCCGCTATAACTGTGTTAAGCAATTGGAGGCGACCAGCAAAGGAGAGGGTTTTTGTTGACCACCCGTTGAAGGTATTCTTAACTTTTTGAATTAGGGGAGCACAATCTAGCAGAGTAAGCTTCTTGGTGCACAAAGGCACTCCTAAGTATCTAATTGGAAGCTGGCCATGACTAATCCCAGAGTTGACTTTAATTTGATCTATTTCCAGTTGAGAGAGACCTGAAGTATAGAAGCTCGTTTTGGAGAGGCTAATGGCGAGACCGGATGCATCTTCAAATTCTTTAAGAATCTGGAGAACATTCTGAACTGAGAGCGCCGTTCCTTCAACAAATATCAGCAAGTCATCAGCAAAGCAAAGGTGTGTAAGCTTTAACCCTGCGCATTTGTGATGATATTTAATTCTTCCATCCTCAGCCGCCTTGTCCAGCATTGCAGATAAACAGTTCATAGCCAGTACAAAGAGGTACGGAGATAAAGGATCCCCTTGCCTCAACCCTCTGCGACCTTTAAAGTATCCATGGACTGAGCCATTAAATCCCACAGAGAAGGAAGGAGTACAGACACAGGCCTTGAGCCATCTCAGGTAAAGCTCTGGCACCTCAATCCCCCTTAAGCAGTTAAAAATGAACTCCCATCTAATTGTGTCAAAAGCTTTGGCTATGTCAACTTTGATAGTGATGCGTTTTGGTCCCACCTGCTTATGATAGCCATTTACCAATTCTGCAGCCAGTAGAGTATTCTCAACCAATAAACGTCCTTTGATAAATGCAGTTTGATTTTTTTGGACCAGGTCAGGAAGAATAGGCTTCAAACGGGATACAAGTATCTTGGATATAACTTTATACAGCGTGTTAAGACAGGAAATGGGCCTGAAATCTGAAACAAGAGAGGCACCCGGTAGCTTAGGGATGAGCGCAAGAGTAGTGGCATTAGTGGCTTTGGGAAGAAAAGCTGAGTGGAAGAATTGAAGAATACTCGAAATGGTTTCTTGGCCAATGATCCCCCAAGCGGACTTGTAGAAAGCAGAAGTAAACCCATTAGGTCCTAACGTTTAGTTTAAACATAACTTTAGTAATTTCCTCTGAAGATGGAATTCTGATCATTGACTGCTTTGTTTCATGCGAGCACCTATAACTGATCAAGTCTTGGAGCCAAGTAAGCGAGGTAACCAGAGGATGCAAGACTGCTGGACTCAAAATGTGCTGGAAGTGACTAACAACCATCATTCCCATTTCCTGCGGATCATCAACAACAGTGCCTGCTATAGTGGAGAAAGACCTGATTGCATTGAATGCATTCCTAATACATGTCATCCGATGGAAGTAAGTTGTATTTAGGTCTCCTTCCTTTAACCAGTTGATTCGGGATCTTTGTTTAAAATAAGCTTCCTCCACTCTCCGTAACATGTCCCATTTGGAGTGCAAATCTTGCTCCTGCTGGAAAAGAGTTGTAGTTGGATTCGCCAAGGCTTGTACCTGCACAACTTGAAGCAAACGGTTAGTCTCTCTTACTCGGTTTTGTATATCCGAGTAGTTCTCTCTTGATAGTGTTTTTAACTCTCTTTTCAGCATTTTTTGCTTTGCACACAGGGTTGACAAACATGTTTCCAGGGGACATAAATTTCCAGCCAAAATCCAAGCAGTTTCAATCGTTTCTAGGAAGCGAGGGTGGGAGGTGAGGAAATTGAAGAATTTAAAAGGCTTTGTGTCAGCTTGCGGAAGCGTTGTATCAAGGTCTATAAGACAAGGGGAGTGGTCAGAAAGTTCAGGGGCCAAGAAGGAGGTTACGTTGTTCGGGTACGAGGTAAGCCAGACATTGTTAACAAGGGCTCTATCCAGTTTTTTACAAATAGGGTTGGCAGGACTTTTGTTTGACCAGGTAAATTGAGATCCTTGGTAACGCAAATCAACCAATTCCATCTGTAACAGGCAGTCTCGCAGCTCAATCATTCTAGTTGTCAAGTGGTTAACCATAGGACTAGAGTGCTCGCCAGGCTGAGTTATTTGGTTGAGATCCCCACACACCATCCAAGGAACAATATCAAAGTGAAATCTTTGCTGAAGTCCAATAAGTTCACACCACAGGTCAGTGCGTTCTTCACTCGCGTTAGGAGCGTAAACTGCGGTGAAAAAGAACCTCTGGCCGCCTTGAATTGTTATTTCACTAGTTATCATATGTCTTGATTGGTGCAGGACTGAGACAGTAACTGGCGACTTCCAGATGATCACTATGCGCCCACTTTCCTCTTCAGCATGATTGGATGTAAAATGCCAGCCGGGGCAGGTAAGGTTCAGAATACGGTTCAGGTTTGGTTCCTTTATATGGGTTTCTATAATAGCACCAAAAGAAGGCTTATGAAAAGCAAGCCAGGATGCAAAAGGTCGATGCTTATCCGGGTCATTAAGTCCTCGGACGTTCCAAAAAAAGGGTTTTATATACATCAGGATGGGATTAGAGGGTTAGGCTAGGTGAGAAGTCACTCCCTTTGACAGGAGATTCTTCCCATAAGGTGGAAAAGAAGAGTTTAAAGAAGGTGGAGGAGAAGTGGTTGAACGCTTAGGCACGGGAGATGAAGGTATGACCAATGGTTGAGTCATGGCATGTGAAGGAGGGGACACAGGTTGGGTTACTAGTGGAGGGTTAGTGGTTACAGCAGGGGGGTTAGTAGAAGAGGATAGTACAGCGAAAGGGTTAGCNTCTGGCCGCCTTGAATTGATATTTCACTAGTTATCATATGTCTTGATTGGTGCAAGACTGAGACAGTAACTGGCGACTTCCAGATGATCACTATGCGCCCACTTTCCTCTTCAGCATGATTGGATGTAAAATGCCAGCCGGAGAAGGTAAGGTTCAGAATACGGTTCAGGTTTGGTTCCTTTATATGGGTTTCTATAATAGCACCAAAAGAAGGCTTATGAAAAGCAAGCCAGGATGCAAAAGGCCGATGCTTATCCGGGTCATTAAGTCCTCGGACGTTCCAAAAAAAGGGTTTTATATACATCAGGATGGGATTAGAGGGTTAGGCTAGGTGAGAAGTCACTCCCTTTGACAGGAGATTCTTCCCATAAGGTGGAAGAGAAGAGTTTAAAGAAGGTGGAGGAGAAGTGGTTGAACGCTTAGGCACGGGAGATGAAGGTATGACCAATGGTTGAGTCATGGCATGTGAAGGAGGGGACACAGGTTGGGTTACTAGTGGAGGGTTAGTGGTTACAGCAAGGGGGTTAGTAGAAGAGGATAGTACAGCGAAAGGGTTAGCTAAGACAAGCTGAGAGGGATTACGGGATGGAGACGTGCAGTCCATAGGAGTGGGGGAAGGCGAACTTTCAGTTGGTGGTAAGGTTTCTGGGGCAGGTTCGATTACAGGAGATGGTTGAGTAGACCCAATAGGAGCCTCAGTACAGACAGCAACAGGCCCAGCTTGAGGACCCTCTTCGGAAGGTACTTGTATACTTTCTTTGGAGCCCTTCGGGACATAAGCTTGCTTAGTCTGCTCTTTACCTTTACTCTCCTTCGAAGTAGTTGACTTATTTTCTAACCATGATGGCTTAGCAGATGGACAAAATTTGATGACATGACCTATTTGCTTGCAGTGAGAGCAGGAGGGTGGAATCCATGGATACTCAACTGAAATTGTGATAACCTCTCCACTATCACGGACTATCTCCACTGAGGAAGGGAGAGGTAAGTTTAGGTTTCTCTCAACCTTTACATGGGCTTCAGAAATACTTACCAGGTTTTTAGTGAAGTCATCCATTTCCTTTGGCTCACCAACTAACCCTGCCACTAAGCTTATTCCCTTATGATGCATTAGGTCAAAGGGCATTCCTTTTAGATGAGCCCAAATCGGCACTGCGTTTAGATCAGTACTGACACCACCAGAAGCGTTCCATTGCGCCACCAAAAACATACATTCGCCAATGTACCACAGCTTTTTCTCCAGAACTTTGGTACGTATGTATTCATTAGGTAGACGTACCAACATTGAGTTATTAGCGTGGTTCAAATGTACTTCCAGTTTTTGTCCTTTGCCCCACATGTGGCTGAGTACACTTTGAATGTGTCTGTAAGTCGGGAGTAGACCTTTGAACTGACCAATTATAAAATCCTTATGAATTGCAGCTCCTTCATGAAATACCGAGTCAGGGATGACTATACGAGGAATACCATCAGCCGAATAAGAAGCAGGAGCAGGACGTGTGAGCTTCCTATCCGCGTCTTTCCTTAGCTTTTGAGCTAGTGTAACAGATGGAGTGGAAGCAGTTGTGCTAGTAAGAGGTTTAGGATTGGGTACATGGGGGGGCTGGGGAGTTTCTGTTTGCTGAGGGATGGTAGTCTGAGGTTGCTTTGAGGGGGGAGGGAGGAGAGGAGGTTGCGAGGAGGGATGAGTAAGAGGGATAGGAACAACAATGGTTGGGCAAGTACTTTGGATTGGAGTGGTAACAGTATTAACAGCAACAGGAGTAGTAGACGGAGCCAGGGGAACAGTTTGGGAAGAGACAGCGGATAACCTTGTCTGAGTGGGAAGGAGCATACGAGTAACTTTTGGTTGGACAGGGCTCAGGAGACCGTCAGTTTGTGCCTGAGCCGCAGTTTTAGCTGGTGTTACTGTAGCTCGAGTTTCAGATCTAGGGTTTAGATTTAGTGATTGGTTGTAAGAGTTGAGGATTGCTTGAGCTTGAGCACACACAACCACTGGAGTAGACTTATGATGAGCAGGAAGAGCAAGAATGACATTCTCCAGCTCGAATTGAGCAGTAGGAGATTGAGGAGACAAGGAGAAAGATGAGATAGGGGAAAGAGGGGGGAATTCAGAGAGGGATATGAGAGGGGAATGGTCGGGAGGGTCAGGAGGGTCAGGGGGGAAGGGAGAGGGACAAAACGAACTGCCTTCAGCCGCGGCTGAAGTGGAATTTTGGCCGGAAATTTGGTCCGCAGGGAACCAGCGGTTCGCCATCACCATTAAACAGAAAATTCTATTAACGGGATTTTCTCTAGACGAGTGAACTAAGAAGTAGTAGAAGTTGTTAAGGAGAATAAACCAGAAGATTCGACCAATATAGTTTTGCATTCCCCGAGCATTTATTGTCGTTCGGACACCAGCAATAACAGCATTGCCTCTTTTGCATTCCAAGTGTGAGTTGTTTTCTGCAAAATCTCAATCTATCCATCTTCTTTTGACGATTCCTTGGGAAGGAAGAAACCTTTGAAGAAGCCCTAATTTATTTTCTTTGGAATTCATGTAAACAGATTGCAAAAAGATGATGTAGTTATCAAAACGCCATCTATGGAAATCAAAGGGAACGTTATCCACAAGCAAAGACCCGAGTACCAGCTGCCCCTGTCGCCGGTGCTACCGCTCCAACCGCAACCGCAACGGCAACCACAACCTTATGCAGAATCTAGTACGCTAACTGAGTTGCGGCCGGAATCACAGCCACAACCACAATGGAAGGCATCGGAAAAATTTGAGTCTCGAACGCAATCGGTAAAAGCTTCGAGAATGGGTTGGTTCTCTTGCTTCCAGTGTCCTTCAAAATGCAGTTTATTCAAGTAGATGAGGCTTTTATAAGCGTTTTGTCTTCTTCATATTTTTCTGATGTGTGTACGTAGTTAAAATATTCTTCTTCTTCTTTTTCTTCTTTGTAAACTTGTAAGTCATGATCCAAATCGAGTTCCAGTATTTAGCATTGACACCACATTTTTGGTTCGATTGAATTTGGTTACAAACCAGCCGATGGATGATATAACTCTTATGTCATTTGTGATGCATACAAACAAGGACCACATTTCCTTATTACTTTATTTCAATACGTATTATTTATAAGTAGTAGCTAAAAGACAGATATAATTCACTAAGAAAACAAACTTTTTTTTTCCTTGTAATTATTCATTTAAAAAGGTTATATAACTCAACTCTTTTTATCCCCATAAATGTTGGCTAATGGCTAATGTGTTGGGTACATGACAAAATTATGCATTTATATAGTATATGAGAAAAAAAACATTTTCTTTTGCTTTATCTTGAAGCTTCCTTTAGTTATAAATCCTTGAAAAGAGGCGATTCTGTCCCTTTTTCACTTTACATTTTCTCAATATTTTTGTTATAAAGAAACACATCTTTGTCACATGCATTTTAAGTAAGTGCTAGATTATGAATTTTTTTTTTATCAAGTAAATTTGAAATAAACACATGTCCATATACTGATATACATATATGTATCTGTAATAAATGTATAGCTTCAAGATCTTAGCATAACATTGGTGGATGAGAGATTGATACGTCTTGGGGAGATATATATAAGATACTACTACTAGGAGTAGAGTTGAATGATCGTTACATTTATTATGACTCAACATAATTTATTTCATTATCACTAAAAATAATGTGACCTCAAATTTAGTGATAAGATAACTCGTTCGCATCTACCTACTGTGTTATCAATCATGTACCTATTGCGATTTGATGCGGTGAGACTGCAATGCTAAAATAACTTTACAACATGGTTTTATTTTGTAAGTTTTTAAAACTATACTATATATAAATGAAATAAAAAGAGTTTGTGTTAGCCAATAGGAAGTAAGCAAAGTGAGCCAAGCCAACTCTTTTATTCACAGAAAGAATTTTATTTTTTTGTCTGCATAAATAAATAAATAAATAACATTTAAGATATTTTTTTATTAACGTAAAAAAAAAACAGAGAAGAAAAAAAAACGCGTCTTCCTCAGTGACAGTGTTGAATTCTCATATCTTTCTTTCTCTCTCCTCTCTCTTCTCTCTCTCTGCTTCATCTGTTTCTCTCACTAAAAAGCTTCTCATCATCCTTCCCCCTCCCCAAATTAGGGTTAAAGGGTCGAGAGCTTGAGATTGTATCGCCCAGTAAAAAAGGAAGGATCTTTTTACTCGTCAATTGCAAAATTAGCAGACTTTGCAAAGGTGGGTTTAGGGTTTTTTTTTTCGTGTGTTAAAAAAAAACCATTTTTGGGGATAAGTTACGAAGATGACTTCTTTGCCTTCTTCAGTGATCAAATGGCGTTTTTTCCGTAGACAGATGATGCCTTGGAACGTTGTGTTCTCTCTCTGGTTACTCTGTTTCGCTGCTACCTGTCTCTCTGTTTTAGCAGCTGACTCGGACAAATCGGTGTTGCTTCGGTTTAAGAAAACGTTGTCGGACCCTAATTCGATTCTCGCTAGCTGGGTTGAGGATAATGAAGATTACTGCTCCTGGTTTGGTGTATCTTGCGATTCGACCTCTCGAGTCACGTCTCTGAACATTACTGGCTCTGGAAGCGATAAAGGGAGTTCCAAAACCAGTCGGAATCGTTTCACTTGTGGTGATATCGGTAAGTTTCCTTTGTATGGGTTTGGTATCCGGAGGGATTGTATCGGAAATCATGGAGCTTTGGTGGGGGATTTGCCTTCTGTAGTCGTGGGTCTCACAGAGCTTAGGGTTCTGTCTCTGCCTTTCAATTCGTTTAGCGGAGAGATTCCTTTAGGAATCTGGGGAATGGAGAATCTTGAAGTTCTTGATCTGGAAGGGAATTTGATGACCGGGTCATTGCCTGTTCGGATTACTGGGTTACGGAATCTGCGGGTTATGAATTTAGGGTTTAACCGAGTTTCAGGTGAAATCCCTAACTCGCTTCAGAGTCTGTCCAAGTTGGAGATTTTGAATTTGGGTGGTAATAGGTTGAATGGAACTGTTCCTGGTTTTGTTGGGAGGTTCAGAGTGGTGCACTTGCCTTTAAACTGGCTTCAAGGCTCTTTGCATAAAGATATTGGGGATAACTGTGGGAAGCTTGAGCATTTAGATTTGTCTGGTAATTTCTTGATTGGGAGGATTCCTGAGAGTTTGGGCAAGTGTGGCAGTTTAAGGTCTTTGTTGTTGTATATAAATACATTGGAGGAGACTATCCCTTTAGAGTTTGGGAATCTTCAGAAGCTTGAGGTTTTGGATGTTTCTAAGAACACTCTTAGTGGTCCATTACCTGTTGAACTCGGGAACTGCTCTTCGTTGTCTGTTCTCGTGCTATCAAATCTGTACAATGTGTATGATGACATTACCAGCATTAGAGGGGTATCAGATTTACCTCCAGGCGCTGATTTAACTTCTATGACTGAGGAATTCAATTTCTATCAAGGGGGAATTCCAGAGGAAATCACTAGGCTTCCAAAACTAAAGATACTTTGGGTGCCAAGAGCTACGTTAGAAGGGAGGTTTCCAAGAGATTGGGGTTTGTGTCAAAACTTGGAGATGCTTAGTTTGGGTCAGAACTTCTTTAAAGGCGAGATTCCTGTTGGTCTTAGTAAATGTAGGAACCTCCGTCTTCTTGATTTGAGCTCGAATATGCTTACGGGAGAGCTTCTCAAAGAGACTTCAGTCCCCTGTATGAGTGTGTTTGATGTTGGCGGAAACAGCTTATCTGGTTTCATCCCTGAGTTTCTCAATAATACCACAACCCATTGTCCTCCTGTTGTCTACTTTGACGGGTTTTCTATCGAATCTTACAACAACGACCCGTCATCTGTTTATCTCTCCTTCTTCACCATGAAGTCTCAAGTTGGAACTTCCCTGATGGATCTTGGAGGTGATGGAGGTCTGGCCGTGTTTCATAATTTCGCAGACAACAACTTCACTGGTACTCTCAAGTCTATACCACTTGCACAGGAGCGGTTAGGAAAGCGAGTCTCTTACATATTTTCTGCTGGAGGGAATCAGTTGTACGGGCAATTCCCAGGAAACCTGTTTGATAACTGTGACGAACTCAAAGCAGTTTATGTCAATGTAAGCTTCAACAGGCTCTCAGGTCGGATCCCTGAAGGACTAAACAAGATGTGCACTTCTCTTAAGATTCTTGATGCTTCGTCGAATCAGATCTTCGGGATAATCCCATCGAGTCTCGGGGATCTAAGTTCACTCGTTGCTCTTAATCTGAGCTGGAATCAGTTGCAAGGTCAGATACCGGGAAGCCTCGGGAAGAAGATGACAGCTTTAACATACCTTTCGATTGCGAATAATAACCTCACAGGGCAAATTTCTCAGAGTTTTAGTCAGTTGCATTCCTTGGATGTTCTTGATCTCTCTTCCAATCATCTATCTGGCGGCATTCCTCATGATTTCGTCAACTTGAAGAATCTCACTGTGCTGCTTCTCAACAATAACAACCTCTCTGGCCCAATCCCGTCAGGTTTTGCGACATTTGCTGTTTTCAATGTTTCCTTCAACAATCTGTCAGGTCCAGTTCCTTCAACCAACGGATTGACCAAATGCAGCACTGTTCAGGGAAACCCCTATCTTCGACCTTGCCATGTGTTTTCTCTGACAACACCATCTTCTGATTCCCGAGACTCTGCTGGAGATTCTATCACGCAGGATTACGCATCTTCCCCTGCTGAAAACTCTCCACCTGAGTCGCAAGGAAAGGGTGGATTTAACTGGCTAGAGATTGCTTCAATCGCATCCGCTTCAGCTATTTTCTCGGTTCTGATCGCTCTTGTGATTCTCTTCTTCTACACAAGGAAATGGCATCCGAAATCGAAGATCATGGCCACTACGAAGCGAGAAGTCACTATGTTCATGGACATTGGAGTTCCAATAACCTTTGACAATGTTGTTAGAGCCACAGGAAACTTCAACGCAAGCAATCTGATTGGAAACGGTGGATTTGGAGCGACCTACAAAGCAGAAATATCTCAAGATGTGGTCGTCGCAATCAAACGCCTCTCCATTGGACGGTTTCAAGGTGTGCAACAGTTCCACGCAGAGATCAAAACTCTTGGTAGACTTAGACATCCGAATCTTGTGACTCTCATTGGTTATCACGCTAGCGAAACCGAGATGTTCTTGGTCTACAACTATCTCCCAGGAGGCAACCTCGAGAAATTCATCCAAGAAAGATCCACAAGAGATTGGAGAGTTCTTCACAAGATCGCCCTGGACATTGCTCGAGCACTCGCTTACCTCCACGACCAATGTGTCCCACGTGTGCTTCACCGAGATGTTAAGCCGAGCAACATCCTACTGGATGATGATTGCAACGCTTATTTATCAGATTTCGGGTTAGCGAGATTGCTTGGGACCTCGGAAACACACGCAACAACAGGTGTGGCGGGTACGTTTGGGTATGTAGCACCCGAGTACGCTATGACTTGCCGGGTGTCGGATAAAGCAGATGTTTACAGCTATGGAGTGGTGCTTTTTGAGCTGCTTTCGGACAAGAAAGCACTGGATCCGTCGTTTGTGTCGTACGGTAACGGTTTCAACATAGTGCAATGGGCTTGTATGCTGTTGAGACAAGGAAGGGCAAAGGAGTTTTTCACAGCGGGTTTGTGGGACGCGGGTCCTCATGATGATCTAGTAGAGGTTCTGCATTTAGCGGTTGTGTGTACGGTGGATTCACTATCGACGAGACCAACGATGAAGCAAGTTGTAAGACGGCTGAAGCAGTTGCAGCCTCCGTCATGTTAGCACTGATTATTATTATTTTCTTAAAAGGTTTCTTTCCTCAGTTTTTGTGTAAACCTGTTTGTGTAGTAGTTAGAAGAAGAAGAAGAAGAGAGGTTTAGTTTCCTATGGGGTTCTGGATGGTCTATATGAAGGGGAAGGCATAGGAAGGTTGATCTCTCTTTCTATCTCTCTGTGATAGGTCTCTCTAAAGGAAAGCAGAACATACATTAAAAAAATATGAGAAAGAAGAATTGTAGCTAATTTTTTTTGTTTCTGTCCCACTTGTAAATTGTTTTTAATAAAAAGTTTTGTGGGGTTTATTATTATTGTTTTAAAAAAAGTTCATTGCAGATTATGTAACGCTTAAGACCGAGGAACAAGCAAATAGATTACTCCAAAACCAACTCAAGTTCATTAATTCTCCAGTATGAATGAATGCTTCATGGATCAATGCAAAATACAACGTAGTCTATAAAATGTATTTACAATGTGTTTGGGTTCATCTTCATTCTTCAATATCAACTTTGATGTTTTAACTCGAAAAAAAAAGAATGAAATAGAGTCTCTGAATTAGTTTGGGATTAACCCTAGCAAATGAACTACAAGGAAGAAGAAGAAGGAAGTTTAACAACAATATGTCTAAGAGGGTTAATGGTAACATCACCACCACTATTGTCGTCGCTCACGGTGCATCCGCCGTGCCTAACGAACTCGGCCGGTGAAAGAAAACTGCCGTGGCAAACACAAACTATCTTGACCTCCTCCTTGTTCCCTCCGTACCAATACAGAAACCCTTCCACTCGTTTCCCGTCGGCTCCGACATCTCTCGTCGACACACACGGCATGTCTTCTAGGATGTTCCTCGCCTTCTCCATTCCCGAAACTTGCACATTCTTCTTCCTCGCATTTTTACCCTTCCGATCTTTTTCATCTTTTTCCTTCGTCGGAGGAATCTTGAATTCCGAAAACGCCCTCGTCTTCTCTTCCTCTGCCTCTGCGGTTTGGGCTCTGTTTTTATCTTTTGACAGAGGATGAACCGGAGATTCCATAAATGCCCTCGTCTTCTCCGATCGCATCCTCTTCCTCTCTGTTGTCTCCATCTCGGTTACGACAACAGGCAGAGAACGCGTCCGATCCAGCTGGAACATGTCTTTAACACCACGCTGCGTATCTCCGCCGCCGGATCTTAGCTCATCGACGAAAAAGAAACCTTGGGGTATGGAAGAAGATCGACCCAATTCAGAGTTCTTCCTCTTCCTCGATCTCGGATCCGTACCAAACTGTCCATTANATCCTTTTCCTTCGTCGGAGGAATCTTGAACTCCAAAAACGCCCTCGCCTTCTCTTCCTCTGTCTCGGCGGTTTGGGCTCTGTTTTTATCTTTTGACAGAGGATGAACCGGAGATTCCATAAATGCCCTCGTCTTCTCCGATCGCATCCTCTTCCTCTCTGTTGTCTCCATCTCGGTTACGACAACAGGCAGAGAACGCGTCCGATCCAGCTGGAACATGTCTTTAACACCACGCTGCGTATCTCCGCCGCCGGATCTTAGCTCATCGACGAAAAAGAAACCTTGGGGTATGGAAGAAGATCGACCCAATTCAGAGTTCTTCCTCTTCCTCGATCTCGGATCCGTACCAAACTGTCCATTAAGAGAAAGACCTAACGTGAGCTCAACATCTTTCTCCTCATCCTCCTCCTCTTCTTGAGCTTCTTTCTTGTTCGATTCTTGTTCCCGGCTCTGATCAGAGTCTGTTGTTTGACAAAGATAGTTGCTTGAGATGAAATACTTGTGCAAGAGATTGTTAGCAGCAAGATTAGGTACTTGAACGACGCCGTTGGGGATCCCACCACCTCTTCTTATCATCTCCATTAATCCAAAAAAAAAAAA
>NC_025703.1:354240-366059 GCF_000633955.1 Camelina sativa
AAACAAAAAAAAAAAAAAAAAAAAAAAGACGACCACCCACCGCGCCACGTGGAAAAGGGCATATCCATCATCAATCAAGTGGGCGTAGTAGACGTCGTAGGCTTCTCTCTACTTGTTCGTCTACAACTTGACACGTGTTTAATTATCAACGTGCTCACTTTATTGCCACGTGTATCCAGCCTGACTGGGCCTCCCTCGACAGCCAAAAAACCAAATTCTTTTTTTTTTAAAGAAAACATAACTCTTTTTTTTTTTTTTGGTAGCTACTATGTGTTGTGTTGTGTTGTGTCCTCCCTCCTTCACGTTCTTAGTAATTCTAAAAAAGGAAAACTGTGTGTCAACAAATATTTGGTTGTTAACCTTAATAATATATATGTTATTTGGTTGTTAACTCGTAATAAGTATTTATTTTTTGAAAGTGTAGATGAAGAAGAAGAGGAGAGGAAGGAACTGAGGATTCTCCTAAAGAGACGCAAAACAAATCGAGAGAGAAGTGGGACACGCCATCCATCGACCATAGTGGCCAACTTGTATTTCTTTTTTTTGTACAAGATTCAAATCTATTTTCTCATAATCAAAAGTGATAACATTAGTGACACGTTTCGCTTCTAGAATACGCCACGTATCTCTTTTATTCATTGCTTCACGACAATATGTTACCAAGTTGCAGCAGGGTCATTATTAATTTTTTTTATTTTTATAACAAAATTAAGCATTACTAGTCATCCACCGGCTTCGGTTTATAATTTTTGTGTTTTTTACAACATTTTTTCACATTTATTATATAAATTGGTAGTAATACATCCATTAGTTGCAAAACCTTATTTATAATATTTATAATGTAATAATTAATTTATCTTCTGTAGAACACCACATTTACATAAACATAATTTAAATGTTTTCGATATCCACGAGAAGAGATACTTCTTTACGAACAGTTTATAGCTAAACAAAGAAGAAGTTACGGACCCAAAAAGAGTCCACAAAACTTCCTCTCTCTCTCCAAAGGTATAGTCAGCTTTCTAAAACATAGGAACTGTATCCATTGGGCTTTTTCCCATCGCAGTTGGCCCTCTATAATTCTTTTCTTGGCCCAAATTCATGATCTAGGACTCAAAAAATCAACAATCACATACATATTACAAGTTGGAATTCGTGAAATAAACAAAGAAAGACTCGTTCGTACACATGGATTTGCTTAGTGGCCATCTAAGACATATATATATATATATATATATGTTGGGTTACTATCTAGTATCTACCATATGGATTGAGCATAGGGATTGGTGTTTGGGATAGGAACAGTACATAGATAAAAGTACGCATGCATTTGCTTGCACTTCCAATTTTTATATCGAATTAATTCTAACCTTTTTTTTTATGAGTCATATTCTTGTTAATTATAATTTGCAATTTAATTTCTCAAATGTATTGATATCCCAAAGTACAAAAAAGGTAAATTGATGTGCAACATTTTTATGTTTGTCTTGACAATGGATATACCAAATAAGAGACTTGTGTTTCATATCTAAACTTTCTAACAACTATGATATCTACATGCTCATATATATGCGTGTTATAATAAGATGTCAATTAGTGGATCCACTCAATCAAAGACACTATAACTGAAAGTGAAAATTTGCTGCCTGTTTCGGTATACCATTACTAGATCCACAATACAACAAGTAACACTGAAATAGAAATATAACTATTGGGGATAATTATAATAGAGGTAATTGAAATCGTGACAGGTAAAACAAAAAAGTGATAGGGAAAATTGGGGGACCATTGAGTATTAGTAAATAACTCTCTTTTTCTCTTCTGTTTTCTTCAGTTTCTCTCTCGAGATGCCCAACCCTCTCTTCACTCTTCAGCTACTTTTTTAGCAAGTATTAATATTCTTGAATACATTAATCTACCAATAACTCATACTTGCACGTTCCGAGCTAGTTTTCACATGCGGACAATATCAACGTTTCAAAAAGAAATTAAAGTGTCAATGTACGTTCTCTAGAATATTTAAAAGTCCTGGTCGTATATATATGAATATGATCATAGAATCTTAGAAATGTTATATATATATATATATATATATCTAAAAATCTATATGTGTATATATAAACGTGTTTGATCTCATCAACCTCAAGTGGAAGAAACTAAATTGTATACGTCTCGAAATGGCATGCGTACGCGTACCGACGGTACTGTATAGGTAGATCATTTGAATATCCACGTCGTGCGAAATTAATGATATGGTGTTCTATCTGCAATATCCACGTAACCTCACTTAACTCGTACCTTTTTTTTTTGTCTTGCCAGCTCTAGCTGACGCTTATATTATAATTGGTACGTATTAAACATGGAGAACTGTTATTTTTAAATTCTAACAAGATATGTATATTAGTTTCTTAATTAATGTTCAAACTTTGAAAATTCCTTTACTTCTATATATATGTATATTGTATGAGTTGTTTTCAATGGGTATATGTTATATATTTTATATGACTTCAAATATGTATCGTTTGGATTAGACCCGCTTTTCGGATATTATTGTCGTTGATCCTTCACATCATTAATTATTACTATTGAAAAGCTATTAAAAACCCAATCTTTGTTCATGAGACCACAAGCTTTTGGAGTCGGTGAAGTAGATATGACTTGGTGGATTTTAAGTTTGTCCGATTTCTCCTTTGTTCTCATGTGATGTCTTAAGATAAAATGATCATCATCACACTTTTTTTTTTCTCGCTCCTTTGTTTTGATTCATAAGGATATATTGCTTTCGTCCACTTCTATTTTTTCCTATTAATATTCTTACATCACTTTATTTAAAGACGATGTACAATTTAATTAAAAAAAGTTAATCTGATGTTATCGATTCATAAGATATTTATAATGCATTTAAGAAATAAAAAATTGGTTGGAATCTTATTGTGAATGGATAAGTTGCACACTTATAAAGACAATCATGTGGATACCTAATATATCGCCACTTCTGTTTTTTGTTTCTTTTTTTTTTTTTTTTTTTTNTGCTTTGAAAATCTGAAAAATTTTGTTTCAATGTTTTCTTAGAACATTAACACGTAAAAAAGAAAGAGAGAAATAAAGTTGTCAAGTTAAGGGTTTACATGGCCCTTTTCCTTTCACATATTGTGCTGATACAATATATAATTTCGCAAATGGATCCAGATATAAGAGTCTAGCTTGCCAGCATTTTTTTTTTCTGGTAAACAAAGGAAATGGTATCAAATAATAAGCATGCTCTCGTTGAGAGTCGCCAACAGATATTTCATTATGTATATATGATATAATTACTTAATTTTGAGGATCTTAAATTGACGAATGTTTTTTTATATTCAAATATTGTATGTGGTAGCTAACCAAAACGTATATATGCACATCTTTTTTCTTTTTCTTTTTCGTGCCAGTCAAATGTCAATTAGTTTTTTAGTAGATAACCACAATTAATTAATACAGATGTATAGAATGAAAGTCTTTGTATTTTTTTCATCATTTACCAAAGAGATTATAATTACAGAGTATATAAAGACTCTTTGATTACAAATTAAGTATGATCTCCCGACTATATCGCAGAGTATCTCTAGCTATTATTGAAACTACTATTGACCGAGTTTTGAGGAAGATATATATTCGTTCATAGAAATGTCAATTACTAGATCACGATATCCAAATATATAAATAGAAAAATAGGACAGATCCGATTATACATATATATAGAAACGTCAATTACTATATTACTATATCCAACCTTTTGATAAAACAAAGATGTTAAACCGGTTTTTATGTTTAAAAAAAAAATGAAGCAAAAGTAAACTAGGGCATAGTGATGTCTAATTAATGTACTTGTGTTTTGAAAAGGTAAAATCGTGACTCAACAAGGTACACGAGGCGTGCATCGGGTAAATTCACACAACCTTTTGCAATTGTCGTCGATATGAGATGAGAGCATGGTCATGCACATATATTGATATATGTACACTATATAACCATATATGTAATATATGAGTTGCCTTTTTCTAACGAAATGTGAAATTTATGTATGTAGAAAATTGTAGACTATACAATGAAGTTTGAAAGAAAACTGAAAACAGAAAAACATCAAAGGATGAAACTCGAAAGAGCTTGGTTAGCTAGAGACATTAAGGATGTGAGTTGCATTTCATAATTCATTCAGTGGATCTTTAATTAAATTTATCAGCTCATAAAATTTAGTTAATTATTTTCATCTTGAGACCATTAATTAGTTAGCTGTTCTAACAAGCTACTGTTATTAATAACTTCACGTAAAATATATATATATATATATATATATATATGTTTATAGTTTGGTATCTATAATTTCTTTGAAATTTAGGATAGTCACGTATACTTGTTTGGGGTTTTCTTCTTAGCCGTATTATAGTTGCAAGTCATATTCACATATATATAGATGATAAAATATTCGAGTTTAATTTTCTCGTCCGTATNCAGCATGGTCATGCACATATATTGATATATATTATATATACACTATATAACCATATATGATATATGTAATATGTGAGTTGCCTTTTTTTAATGAAATGTGAAATTTATGTATGTAGAAAATTGTAGACTATACAATGAAGTTTGAAAGAAAACTGAAAACAGAAAGACATCAAGGATGAAACTTGAAAGAGTTTGGTTAGCTAGAGACATTAAGGATGTGAGTTGCATTTCATAATTCATTCAGTGGGGGTATTTAAATTTATTTTCATCTTGAGAACATTAGTTAGCTGTTCTAACAAGCTACTATTATATATAACTTCACGTCAATATATGTTTATATTTTGGTATCTATAATTGATTTCTTTTAAATTTGGATATTCACGTATACTTGTTTGGAGTTTTCTTCTTAGCCGTATTATAGTTGCAAGTCATATCACATATATATAGATGATAAAATATTCGAGTTTAATTTTCTCGTCCGTATATAGATTTGAGATGATCCATAATAATAAAGATGAAAATGAACTCGACTGATTTATTCAAACGCATTTAATTTCTTTTTCCTTCGAGGATAGCGAAATCCGCCACGTGGCATTATGTTGTCCATTGCTTTTTTTTCAACATAATAAATATACTTAAGTCGCAATTCTTCTAAATTTTGGAGGCTTATGATATTATTGGTAGGGTTCTCATATTCACTTCCAAAAGCATCTTCCTCTTTTCATTTTCATTTTTACTTTTTGAAAAAGAAAATTCGAATCACATACTTTCTTCTCTCTATTACTCTATTACTCAGCATCATCATTCTTCATATATTACTTAACATCGTAGAACAGCAAAACCCTAGATTTTTCTGTTAAATCTTAAGGCCGTACAAACTTTGAAACTCAGGTAAGAAACAGTACATGCTTTATATATATTTTTTTTATCCTGTCTTATATATTGAAGGAAAAAAAGCTCAATTAAACCCTAATTTTTTTTGTTTTCTCCTTCATATAGAAAAAATTATTTTCTCTTTCCATTCTGTAATTAAGTTTTAAAGGATTGAGAAACTCGGAAGGGTATATGAGATTTCGAAATTCAAAACTAAATTGTTTTTTTTTTTTTTTTAATTCTAAATTCCCTTATATTTTCTACTAACGGTTTTACATCTGATTCATCTTTTTGTATTAAATATATATAGAGATCTTGATAATAGCATTATGAATATCGTGCCTTGGAAAGATGCAAACGACGAAGTTTCGGGCGGGGCTTTGGCAAGACGTGAAGGAGACGTAGAAGAAGATCAAGAAGAAGACCAAGCCAGAGCCACCAGTGGCAAAACCGTAATTAAAAAGCCGCCAACCTCCATCTCTTCCTCTTCTTCTTCTTGGATGAAGTCGAAGGATCCGAGGATTGTTAGGGTTTCACGCGCCTTTGGAGGCAAAGACCGTCACAGCAAAGTGTGTACGCTACGTGGGCTACGTGACAGACGCGTGAGATTATCAGTCCCCACGGCTATTCAGCTTTATGATCTTCAAGAACGACTCGGCGTTGACCAGCCTAGCAAAGCCGTGGACTGGTTGCTCGATGCAGCTAAAGAGGAGATCGACGAGCTCCCTCCGTTACCAATCTCGCCGGAGAATTTTAGCCTCTTCAACCATCATCAGTCGTTCTTGAATCTTGGTCAAAGGCCGGTTCATCAAGATCCGACCCAACTCGGGTTTAAAATCAATGGAGGATGTGTAGAAGAGACTAGTACTAGCAGCCGTGAAGTAAACAACAAAGAGAAGGGAGACAACGATGTCGTTTTCACAAACAATCATCATCATATTGGGTCTTACGGAACTTATCATCACAACATGGAACATCATCATCATCATCATCACCAACATCAACATTTGAGCTTTCAAGGAGATTATCATCAACATCAACTACATAGTCTTGTCCCATTTCCATCACAAATTTTGGTATGTCCAATGACGACATCAACAACGAAAACAACTATACAATCTTTGTTTCCATCATCTTCGTCAGCTGGTTCGGGAACTATGGAGACAATAGATCCGAGGCAAATGGCAAGCCATTTTCAAATGCCATTAATGGGTAATTCTTCATCTTCGTCATCCCAAAACATTTCGACTTTATATTCATTGCTACATGGAAGTAGTAGCAACAACAATGGTGGTAGAGACATTAATAATCGGATGCCTTATGTCCAATTCAGCCGAGATAATACCACTACAGCGGCTAGTATGTCGAAGCTTCGAGGGTCGGAGAGTAGTAGTACAAGTAGAGGAAGTGAACACCATATGTGAAATTAGGCTAGCTATAGAAACAATTAATGTTTTGTTCGTGTTCAGAAGTAAGGGCCGGGGGACACAAAACAAAAACAATAATTAGTAGCTAATTAATAATATTGTACTCTTTTTCTGATATATTTTTATATACAAATTAATACTATAACTGATTTATTAATTATTGTGCGTTTAGCATGTGTTTGGAACTTTCTCTCTAAATATATTTATAGCATCCTCGTAGGATCTGAATACACACTAACACACTTGCATGAAATGTTGATACATTTAGGGCTCTTAGTATAAGAACAAATAATGTATAAACTCTTGAGAATGAGAAGCTAAACAAACACAGATTCATCAATAGAGATAACGCAATAATGAGATGGAATCTATTAAGGAGGGATCATGTGTTTCTATTGGATACACAGTAGTGCATTAACTGACTCAGCTCGTGACTGTAGATAGATTGGATGATGAATAGAGTAGTAAGTTGGATTTTAACTGAAGATGCAAGGATGCCATTCCCGTTTAAAAACTTAAGATGACTAGATAGGCTAAATGCCCTCGTTGTTTACTAAAATTATGTACAGTATAGTATCACATGCATGTTCATCACAAATGCAAGAGCTAGGCTTGCAGACACAAAAAATTATTTATAGCTTTATGTAAATATATAAAGTAGGGAGGTAATTAAGAGGAGGAACCAATGAGTAAATTGGAGGAAGGAAGAACAAGTAAAATAGGGTAATAAAGACAAAAGCTAGTAAATAATAATGTATGTGTACGTATCTTTGATTGATTTGAATAAAAAGGCTGCCGATCCAATGCTCTGTGGCTCTGTCCTATATCATCATACTTTCTGCAAAAAGCTTCCCTGTCGAACTCTAGCTATATGTATATGGTACATGATATATATATATATATATATACTTTTTATACAACATTGTTGTCCTTGGTTAACCGAACCAAACCTAGAAACAAATGAATGATCTGATTTTAATTTCCAATGATAACATTATATGCTTTTTTTTTAGTCAGCATTATGAATTTGGAGTGCTAAATACGTAAAAAGACAGGTATTATTATTCACTGGATTCGCATTTTCCCTACTTAGCTTAGCTTTGCATATTACGACGTTGTGTGCTAATTGAGCCGACCAGAAAGGCCCATTGTTTGTGTTTTATAAGTGGAAAGCCCATGAACCTTTCTCGAATCCGAAAGCTATTTTTCATTATATATTATTTTCTCTATGGATCTGGTTAATTTTTCGTTGGCCCCAATAATAATTGAATTCAGTCTCTAATAATTATTACATCATCGCTGTAACCTTTTACTATAATAAAAAAAAAAAAAAAATTCGAATTTTAAAACTCGGATAATAAAAGATTAATTTCCTTATTACTACTTAGTTGATAAAAAAAGGCAATTAGAAGATTCTTTAAAAACAAAAAAAGGGTCTCTCTGGTTTCAGTTTGCTCTTTACTTAAAAAAAATCTCAAAACCTGCAAAGATCTCCCACTCGAGCTATCTCTGGTAAGCTCTCTACTTCTCCTTACTGGATTCGTTTACTCTCTTTCTCAAATTTGGTTTTGTTGCTCTCTTATGACGTGAATTCAAACCCGATTTACGTTCTAGGGTTTTGCTGAAATCTGAGTTTTTCTTAGTGACTGAATCATAATTTAATAGTCAATTTCCTTTGATTGGGTTTTCTGGGTTAGTTCAGAATTGATTCTGATGTTTTCTTCTCTCTTATTTTGTTGTACTTAGGTGCCAAAGGGAAGAACTTTGAGGGGAATGAATTGAGTTTTTGTTTTTGTCTTCTCTCAGAGGGATGCGTGTTGTGTTGTTTTTTCATTCAAGAAATGGTTATGTTGGGTGAAGTTGCAACGAAGTTTGAATATGAGCAATGGAGTTGGGGATGGTGGAGCTCAGCAAAGTGATTTACATTGTAATAGAAAGCTTTCCCGAGGCAATGATTTCGCTTTTGCCGTTGCCAGAATGGCTGTCGCTCAGATTTCCGAGAGTGTTGAGGTTAACTCGTATCAGGATTCTCAGTCAAGGGAAGGGTTGAGGTTTGCTTCTTTTCAAGAATCTGCTCTTGATACATTAACCGATGTTGCTGTTCAGTATCTCCTGAGTATTGGCAAAGCTGCTCATTTTTATGCCAACTTAGCTGGTAGAGTAGATATTAATTCTCTCGACATTGTTCAAGCATTAGAGGATTTGGGATCTGGTTTGGGTTTTCCTGATGTTTCAGATACTGATCATTGTCTTGCTGATTCCGGTGTTGTCAAGGATATTATTCGTTATACCAGAGAAGCTGAGGAGATCCCCTTTGTTTATTCTCTTCCCCGTTTCCCGTTCAGTAAAGAGAAAAGACCTGCTCCTAGTTTCTCTGAGGCTGGTGAAGAGCCTCCAGATGAACACATTCCTGTTTGGCTTCCTGCATTCCCCGATACTAAATTGTCTGATCGATCAGAAGAAACTAATGCAGGCACAATCGAACAAGATATCCCAAGTAAAGAAAACGGGTCATCTTTACCGAGTGTGCAACATTCTTTTGATGGTGATAGGTTAGAAATACTTAAATCTCCAAAGGATGTTCGGGACACAGCAGAAGTGGAAGGTAACCTGTTTTTAACCGCGCCTCTTCGATTTGTGGAGAAGGATGTGTCACCTCTGTTTCCTCCTTTGGAGCTTTCAAATCAAGTCGTTAGAATCAACCACGTTCTTGATAAGCATATGAGAAACAACCATCACATCCCGGTTCTAGAGGCATCTGCTCCCTCGGATGAAATCAACAACAAGAACGGGATAGATGTTTCTGAGGATGGAGGGAAGAGAGATGGTGCAAGAACACAGCGAAATTTGGTACGTTTCAAGATTGGGGCTACAAAAAGACCTACGTGCTTGGCAATAGATCGGAGCTTCCAGGAAGAGGGTTGGTTTCAAAATGGTGAAGACAATAGAAAGAAAAAGTCAGAAATCGAAGATAAGCGCGGAAGGATTGACTCGCAAATTGTCCACTCAGATGTAAAATAGGTATTATGTCATTTTAGAATTTGTAGACAAGATAGCTTTGCATCCTGAGTTTAGTGATTGTTTGCAACTGGAATACGTTACTTCTTAGGGTAAGAGATTTTTACTAATTCAAAATGATGGAGACATACAAGGTTGTTTGGCCTTTAAACTTTGCTGGTGACATGTTATTTTTGATAGCCCAATTAATATGCTCTTGGCACTTTTGTATATGCATATTATCCTTG
The DNA here is from genome assembly GCF_000633955.1 of Camelina sativa. Lineage (NCBI taxonomy): Eukaryota > Viridiplantae > Streptophyta > Magnoliopsida > Brassicales > Brassicaceae > Camelina > Camelina sativa. The sequence continues at coordinate 364,274 of NC_025703.1, forward strand.
AACTTAAAAAATACTGTTATACATTAATTAGACCTGTATATATATATATATGCTGGTTACAACAAACAAGTAGGAAGAGAACGGACCAAAGGTTCTTTCCTCTCTAAGATCCCTTCATTTACAATTCTAAGTGATAACCAAATTAGCAAAAGCAAACTTCATTAACTAAGTCTCTGAAAATCATTCTCTCAATATCTAACACAATCCCTGGAGTCTCTCCTTCAAACTCTTTCAAGTTCATGCCTTGAATTTGCAGGTCCTCCCATATGATGTCTTCCTCATCGTCCTCCAAGAGACACTTGGAGTTGTTTTGTTGTAACCTATCAATCTCTGAACACAGAGTCTGCAGAAGTTTTTCTTCTTTTGATATTTTCTCCATCTTTTTGAGTGGATTTGATGTTAAACGTGGTTTGGTACAGCCTTCTGCAGTGAATCTCTGAGCTAGAATCTCGTTCACGGTATCAAAGACCAGTTTTCTCCTGATTTTCTCTGTCGCGTTTGTCTGCTCGTGTCTGAATCCTCTGCCTCTATATTTGCTGTCCGGTAGAGTCACATTGCTGGCCTTATTCTGTTCCAGGATGAAGAACAGACCAGGATTGATCGGGAGGCGCGCTTGGTGCAGCTGAAAGCTTATCATGCTGTATTCGAGATCTCTTAGAAGCCCTGACGCCAACAATATCTCCAAGATGTACTCGTTGTCGCCGCTTTTGAAGTCTGTACCGTCTTCAGGGAAGCATTCGAGAAGATCAGAACCTGGCTGTGTTGTGCCCTGAAAAAGTATGGATCTGCAGAAGCTGGTAGGCTTGTTTATCCACTCAGATTCTTCAGAACGTGAAGCATCCTCCTCTGTGGCAAAAGAACCAAAAAAACGGTGAGAACTTTACACAAACCAAAACTTTGTGAATCCATGTAGGTAATTAGCATCGATGTACTAATGTACATGTAATTGCTACTATATAGGAAGGAGTCACTAATCAGTCTGAGATAGTTCTATTTCAGTGTCTTACCTTTAAAACTAAGGGATATCTTCCTCACAGGGGACGGTGAATCCTCTTCGTCGAAGGCTGCATCAAGAACTGAGACAGGGCTCGGTTGTTCAATTGTAACTTTTAGAGGTTTTAGGGACGGTCTGTCTTGTTTGATTCCAAAGTCCGAACTCTGCATTGGTAAACAGAAGATATTTAGTTAAATGAGTACTACTGAATTAACTTGAGAAGTGAAGATTTGTGTGAGAGAGAAAGAGATCTATTATATACCCTTTGTCTTGGGGTGTGCTGCTCTGGCAAGTCACAGTTTCTCTCCAACCTATGTCTGCTTGTAACCTCGATGTCAGCATTCGACCCCAAGCTTATGTTGCTGTCAGATCTTAGACTCCTCAAGTCACTGCTTGCATCACTTAAATGGTCATCAGGTTGCTGAAGAGTACTGCGAGGCTTTAATCCCTGTTTTCTTCTCGGGGAGGCTACCTCTGTCTGTTGCCTTCCGATTTGCTTTTTGCGTGACTCTGATTTTGGAGTTGTGGGTCGAGACTGCTTCTCGAACCCGAGCTTCTTTGGCTGTGTTCTTGGGCTGACACTGTTCTGTTGGCTCCTACCTGACTTGGTCATGGAACAAGAATCCGCAGCCAAAACTGGCCTCGACCGTAATGTTTTTGGGCTATTGCTCTTCGTGGAATCGAGTTGCCCCTTGTAAAGGCCTGGCCTTGGGGTTAAATCCATCGCGTTCTGCTTCCCCGAGGTGACTTTTCGGGTTTGTTTAGAGTTTCCAACCTTGACATTTGGTAAAC
>NC_025703.1:368494-379420 GCF_000633955.1 Camelina sativa
AAAAAAAAAAAAAAAAAAAAAAAGCTTTTTTGAATTTTGGAAAACCAGTTAGTTATATTTTGGATCTATTATAAGAAATGTTAGCCATGTCTATCTATTTCTATTTATTTCAGTGTGTTGGTACAAATAAGAAATTGATAGGTCTTATGATATTTTTTATTTTACATTTTTCTCCAAATATTATTTTGGCCTTTTCTCTTTAGAAACGAAACTGAAGTTTTATCTTCTTCTTTTTTGAGAAATACAAAATGAATGAAGTTTTTAATCTATAACAATGAGTGAGATAATTAGCTAAAATTTCCTTACACATCCATGTGGACAAAATAATGTGGGTGGGTCTTTATAAGTCTTGGTGCCCCTTTTACATGTGCATGTGGACTTTGTCAGGAACACACAGCATTTTTTTTATAAGAAGAAGAAGAAGAAATAAATTATATATTTATCTAAGGATAAGAGAAAACAATAATTTTGTATTCTAATGTAATGGAAATGGTAACACAAAATCAAAATAAATTATTAGGGGGAGGGGAAAGTGGATTGGTGAACTGGAAGAAAGCTTGCATGGTCTGAGATTGGTGGGTCTTACAAACTGGGATTTTATTATTTCTTTTATATTTTTGTCGACCAACGACGATATATATATGTAATACTTTTTTTTTTTTTCAATAGTAATGTTGTACCATATGCAAGTTAAACGCAGAATATGATGGATATTAGTTTCTGCATATACTACGAAGGACCACATTTGTGAATATACTACGAACACTAAATATGGTTTTGTCATAAACTAAAGCTTTAGTATTAAAGAGTGGCTATTAAAAAACCATACTATTCAATTTTTTTTTGGATAATGTGTCGTATATTAATGTTGTCATGTGTGTGTGTAAGTGTGTACATATATCTGAGATATACTGATATATCTATCTACGTCCACTAGGTGAAGAGGAAATATACGATATTGATCGAAACAAGTACTAGTATAAGTATTAATTAACTATTAAGTATGATGAATCGATTCTATATCGACACAGCTTATTCATTACATTTAGTACTTTAGTATTTACATGAATTTTGTATCGTAGACTGTATCCGGTCTGACGAGTAATAAATAGGTCTTTAACAACAACAAAGATGATAAAAGAGGTCATCTTCATTTGTTTGATTCTTTAGATTAAAACACACCACCAATAAATATTTTAACAAAAAAAAAAAAAAAAACACACCACCAATAAATATGATGAAAGGAACTTATTTCCTATAATTAGATGGCTGCTAAGAAATTATTGTGCAAGGAAAACAAGTAGCCCCTTAACTATTGTTACTCATACATCTCTTTCCTGTTGTTAAAGAGTATATATGCGTCAAATCAAAACAATTAATTTATAGCCAGGCATAGTTACTTACTCTAGCTAGCCTGTTAAATATGTGATTCTCAAATCGAATAGACTAGGGTGATGATCAGTTTATTTAGTGAATGATGTTTCAAAATTTTGTACCACAAAAATATTGAAGAAACTATTAATTAGATCGATCGGAAAGTTGATTACTTTCTGATTATTAAAAAATATTAATTAGTCGGTTGCTTAATGTATAAAATAAATTAGCTTAAGATGATGTAATAACTTTTTGCATGTGATTTTTTTAGAAACTAAGGAATCTATAGCATATAAAATGAGGAAGAAAATTATTATATAGTATAATAAAGTCGTCGTCGTTTAGTTCTTTTGTCTTGGTTGATTTGAGGGTTTTATGTCCTTACTCCTTAGATGTACTAATCACAAAAAGCTTGTGGGCATATCACGTGCTTTGTTCCACAATGTGCTGTGAACCAGGTGGGGTTTGTGAGGACTTCTTCTTATCTATTTATTTTTTCTTTCTTTTCTATTTATAATAATAATGTTTGCTAATATAAAAACAAAATTAATTTGATTTGACCTTGGAAGTACCAAGGAATATACTATTACACATGGGTATTAGCTAGGTTTGGTTTCAAATATTGTACCGTAATCAATATATCGAACGCGTTACCTTCCTTTATGATGATTTGATGGTTTGAATTCTTTGGTAATTTTTCAACTCATGCGAGTTCTGTATATCTTTTTTGTCCCTTACCACATTTTGAGATACTTTTTTTTATGATTAGTGACAATACTATATTAGATAAGCGCAGTTACATTTAAGTTTACTGTTACTGAGTTACTGGTAATATTATATGGTAGAGTTCATGCAGTGTCTTCTTAATTGGTTGATTGTATTTTTATTATTTTTGGTTAAAAATTAGGTATATATCATGCGGAAACACATAAAACGTTACCATTGTTAGTTTGTTACAGTTACAATGCGATGCGATGGAGAGAAATCAGGGAAAATGGCCAAAATCAACTCCAACTATTTGTCAAACTTTTTTTATATCTAAATTTCAACACCCTGCAAATAACAATCTGAACTGTATTAAAATTCAAATTTGTTACCTAAACTATATAAAATGTTAATAATTTCAACCTCTTTTCAAACAGTGTTAAATCATAGTTTAACGATGTTGAGTCAGATGATCTGTAGCATCCACATGGCACTGAGAATTACCAAAACAAACTTGTGGTAAGAAACAAAGCGTTTGACAAAAAATGGGATATTGGAGCCTGTTTCGGGTATGTTGTGAGATTTCATTTTTGGTCAATTCTTGCTACAAAATACCCAAAAATGACCAAAACGACGTAGTTTTGGTAAGTCCCAGTGCTACGTTGATATCACATACCGTCTCACTCAACATCATTAAACTCTGATTTAACACTGTTCGAACAGAGGTTGAAATTGATAACATTTTATATATTTTAGGTAGCAAATTTGAATAATTGGTGACGAGTGAGTTCGCCCTAATTATTTCTCTCCCAGACACCATTACCGAGGCGCCGCTACCACCACCTTTATCCGACGCCGGTAGGGCTTCGGCTCGCTGGCGTCGGGTTATCTCAACCTCCTCTCTCCCTTGCTGCGTCCTTTGTTCTCTTATTCCTTTTGGTCTCCTTCTTAGTTCCGCCGGAGTTCTTTCGAGAGCTGAACTCTCAGATACGTTCATGCTTCAGCTTCATCTTCCCCTTCCCTTGACCCAGTCTCCGTTGAACCCTCCCGGTGTGCTTTCTCCTTCATGGTCCCAGCCACCAGACGCGTTCTCCGAGACCTGTGAATGCCCCGATTACTATGGCTTTTGTCGATCTCTCCGTCTCCTCTTACTGTCAACCACAACAACTCTCTGCTCCTCGGATCCAACTCCTCTCACCAAGTGCTTAGCTTGGCTGCAGCTGGACGGGAGCTCTGTTTTGACATTGGAGCCAATGAAGACCTTGACGTTGAAACCCGCATCCTCGGCGTTCCCTAGCCCACCATTGTTTTCAATCTGGTCCAGGTTTGCTCATCAATATCTAACCAAAATCCTGGTAGTTAGACTATATGGGTCAATTGGATTGTCCCTGAACTGGAAGATATCTCGATCTGTTATAGCTATATTGACCCCAACCCCTTTAGATATTTGTGTCCTCTGTTTGGTGGGTCGTACTCGACATGATGCTTCTGAGTGTAGGACCTCTCTACTCAGCTTAGTTTGTGCTAACACTACATCAAGCTCCAAATCTTTAGTACCAGATTCCCCTGCTCGGTCAAGTCGAGATTTTCTCGAAAGCAGATTCTTGATCTCTTCTATTTGGCTTGTTATCTTCTTGCATCGAGGTCAGTTGTTTATTTTGGTCTGGAGGACTGCAATGTCGAGCTACGTTAGGAAATTTGACCCGCTAGGCTGGCGGATTATGTTGCTTATGTCCGTTGCTCCTATGTTTCGCTTATCACCAAATTTGCAACTCTTTCATCCCCATCGTTTAAACAGGTTTGGTCTGAATTCCACTCTCTGACATACCAGTCAACAGTTGCTTTACTTAAGAATTTCATTAGTCCGAAGACTGCTTTTGAACCTTAAGACAACTTGGAGACTAGTTTGGTACAAGAGTCCTTGGAAAACCCTGCTTTTAGAATCGTCCAGAGATTACACCCATAGAGATCACACCGGCTTAAACCTCGGCATTATGATCCCAACTGTACGGAGAGGGGGTTACCGACGGTTTAACAGGTTGTTTTCTTCATCACCCCTCTTTACTAAGCTCTCAATGTTGAAAAACATCTACTTTTTGAAGTTCCCGCCTATAAGCTTGAAGAATAGTGGCATTATGATCATCATTCAAAGGAATAATGGTTACCGCAACCTCTTCAACCATCTCCCAGCCAACCTTAGAACTGCAATCACACATGTAGTGACAGGTTTTCAGAACGTCTTCAACTCCGTTCGCACCTTTGGCAAAGCACTACCTTGTGTAGTCCCTCTCATCCAAGTGAGACCATCAGCTTTGACTTTCTCATCGCCACCCAGTCTTCTACTCAAGACAATGGCCACTTTCCCTTCCATTGACCCGACCATGGAAGCTGCATCGATATACCTTGAACTCACAGGTTCCAGTTCGCTAGTCAGCAATTGGTTCAAAGCTCTCAAGCTCTTTCTGTCGTTTACTCCTATCTTTTCTTGTATTCTTGTTAAATTTGGTTCTGGGGAATACCCTCTATGTTGTTGTTTAAACTATCCTACTTATTGTGTATGTTACTTTCTATCTAATGGAATGAAGCATATCGTTTTGATCAAAAAAAAAAGATAGCAAATTTGAATTTTAATACGGTTCAGATTATTATTTGCAGGACGTTAAAGTTTAGGTATAAAAAAATTATATGGCAAAAATAGTTTAGGTTGATTTTAGTTGTTTTCCAGAAAGAAATCACGTCTTTGTTTTTTTTTTAATAACAATTTTGTTATCATTACTAAAGAACCTTTCATTGTTATACGTTTTAGAAACGAGAGAATGTGTGGATACAAAATTTAGGGAGCACCAGTTTTGGAATTTTTTTTGTTTTCCAAGTTGATACATATCTACATCAATCACAAAATAGACAGTGCGATAATTAAAATGTTATACTGTGAAATGAATAAGTACAATAAATTAGATAACTAAACTACGTACACTTAGATAAAGAGGCGTATATGAAATGCACCAAACATACTCCACCCGTTAAGATGAAAGTAATCGATAATCTCGTAATCAAAGAAAAATAAGAATCAAAGATTAAGAGAAAAAATGGAAAAGAATAGACAAGTGAAAAAGAAAAGACAAAGGGAACAAAATCACATGAAGCATTTGGGTAAAATGGCTTGAGTGTTAGAGTTGATAGGGAACCAACTAAGCAAAACGCATTTTAAATGATAATAATAGTTAACTTAAAACCAATCCTAAAAGTTAAGTGTGTATTCTTTTACGTTAAGTTTCTGTTCAATTTATCTATTGTTCAATTATTGGCACATGATCCCACTTATCACCCACCCATCCAACATTTGTTTAATTTCACCATTAATTTAGGTGGGGCTTCTCTCCTTTGATTTTGACTGCCAACATTACATACACATCTTTGCATAATTATATGTATCATTTGAAAGAAATTATAATTACATGCATGAGCATTTTAATTATTATGTATCATTATATAAATATTGCTATTAATTAAAATTATTATTGTTATTATTTTGGGGTTTATGTGTTGTATGATAGTTTTATATTGGGGTAAAAGAGTGTTATGCTTTTTTCTATAACTAAGTAGTATTTTTTTTACTTTCGTAGTGAATTAGTTGCGATAAAAAAATTCAGGGAAGTCGTAGTTTGATATAGTTATTTTACCATCAAGTATGATCCCTAAGAAGTTAATTAACAACAATATTTGTAAGAAAACTAAAGGATCACAATTCAACGTGAATTTATTAGTGGAATTCTCTGGCTATGTTCATGCCCACATATTTGACTAGATTTGTTGTAGTCATCTGACTAATATATAGTCACCAATTTATGAAATACTATAGTACTAATTTACTTAAGTGCTTTCAGAAAAAATAGCTAATCACTGCAAGCTTAAAAGTTTATTATCATCTTTCGTCCTAAAAACAATGAAAATTATTGGTAGTACTAAATCTATATATATACTCTAGTTAACGAGGAGCTAAGTCAAGATTCCTTTCTTCATCAATCATCATGATTACAAATTAACTATAACAACTATAATTTAATGCCACATACGACGGATCTAAGATTAGGGAAGACCCAAAATATAAAAAGAAGTCCGATATAACAATCGCTATTTTTGAGGTCATCGCTCATCGGTCTTTAATTGACGTCGGTCTTGATTAACATCCACACGTAAAAGTGTTAGGTTTTACGAAGAGATTGACTCATATTTTCAATATACTATTATTTGGTTCCAATATACGTACTGTTCTTCGATTCAATAGGTCTATTCCAGAGATCTTAGTATCATTTAGCAGAAGAAAAAAAAAAATCTTATAATCCTGGAGTTGTGGCAGTCGTCAGATGGGCCTTAACTCTCTAAAGTCTAAACCCATAAGGGTAATTAAAGCTTTCAAGTGCATGTACCTTGGAGTTTGTTTAAAATCTGCTTCTCTCGAAATGTCTCCTTAAATTAAATAATACTTCTGTTCAACACATGTGGAAAAAGAAATGTAACTATAAAGACGATCGAAGTATGGAAACCATGTAAGAGTATCGTATGCTTTCTCTGCCAATAACAAATGGTGCAACTTTTTTTCGTTTCTTATCTTTTTTTATTATCCTTGCTCAATGTGTAGTGAACGAAACATAAGTTTTGTTTTTTTTTTTTAATATATATCTTAACATTGGTTTTTCTTTTCTTTGGCAAGGAAACTATATGTTCTGCTAACAAAGCATGTTTGTAAACCAAAGTTTCATTCCTTAATTCACATTCACATAATCACATATATAGTACATGTAAAGATATATATAGGAATCAAACTTTTAAGGTCGACCAAAAGAGATAAGTCTTGTACTTTGAAAAAAGGAGAGAATGGGCGCAAAATGAAAAAGCAAAAGAGAGAGAGAGAGATTCAAAGGGAGAGTGAGAATTTTCTTTTTTTTTTTAAATTTCATTGGCATCTTTCAACATCAATTAAAATCTTCAGTAGAGTCAACTAGGAAATCTCCTCCGTAGGATGATGATGATGATGATGATCCTCAAAGTCATGGGTTCACACATTGTGGTTAGTTTCTCGTGTCAGAAATTTACAAAAGAAAATGCATCTCATTATTCTCGCCTACTTTTCCTTTTGGTTATATAAAGAAATTGTTTCTTCAAGCATGTTATAGTTTTTGTGTGTGTGATTTTAATGATTTTCTACAAAAATTCCAACAACCTATGCAAAACTTTTGTTCTATCAGTCTATGGTATTACGTAAGCCCAAAAAGGCCCGTATAAGCCCATTTCGGAATACTTTTGTTGTTGTTGTTGTTGTTGTTGTTGTGTCATTTCCACTCTGAGTGGCTCAGTGCATAATATCCATTTCCAACTGTTTCTCTTCCTTGATTTGCGGCCAATCGTTGAAGAAAGAAGAAGTAGAGAGCAGAAGATACTACTACAGAGTACACAGACTACAGAGACAGAGAGGTAAAAAAATCAATCCTTTCCTTTAGATAGATAGATCTCTCTTATTACAACGTGTGTCTTTAATGATTCAACGGTAATCTCTTTTTTTTTTTTTTTGGATCTTTCTCCATCTTTAATGTACTGATCTGATTAATAAACAAACTTAATACATTTCTACAATTCAGATCTTGACAAGATGGGTAAAGCAAGAGGAGTGAACAATGGTGTTAATGAAAGTTCTCTCGGCTATCTCTTTGGTTCCGGTCAGCCTTCTTCCACTGCTGCAGCCGCAATGGGGACTACTACGACTACAACCACCACAACTACCACCGATGGAACCGGAGGGAGACCGATTACCACCACGACTACTACGGTGACTGACAACAAGAAGACATCTGCTGGTGTTAGAGGAAGCCCTAATAACTACTTCAGATCAGAAGGCCAAAACTGTGGTAACTTTCTCACGGTAAGTCAGAGATTTTTTACGTTTTGAGATTCCAGAAGAAGAGTTTGATTCTGATTTAGAGAGAAAACTGACAAAACCCCCAAAAAAAAAATGTATTGATGAGAACAGGACAGGCCATCTACTAAGGTTCATGCAGCTCCTGGTGGAGGATCTTCTCTTGGTTACCTGTTTGGAGGACCAAGTCCTGCTGCTGGATCTGGAAACAAATAATCAAGTTTACTTTTTTTGTGTTTCCGATAACTCGGATTTGTGTAAATCAATCATCAAAAGTGTGGCTTTATCCCTCTGTAAACTCCCTGTGTGTGATTCAATTGTGATGTTTGCCTTTGAGATCTAATTCTTTGTGTTGTTACAAAAAAATCAGACAATGTTTTCTCAAAGTTTCCAAGAAAATAAACCAAGTCCTGATCCACGGACTAGAGATCGAAATCAAAATGAAACAAACAATGCCCACAAGTAACAACATTGAACTAGCCATGTTCAAAGCTGTAATCAATTGTAGGAGTAGGACAAACAAACACAGATTGATCATAATTGAGATCTAATTCTTTGTGTTGTTAAAAAACAATTTGAGACTATGTTTTTTCTCAAAGTTCCCAAGGAAATAAACTAAGTCCTGATCCTCCTAGAGATCGAAATCAAAATGAAACAAACAATGCCCACAAGTAACAGCATTGAATTAGCCATGTTCAAAGCTGTAATCAAATTGTAGGACAAACAATGAAACAAACACAGATTGAACATGATGATTACTAGCATAAGAGTAGAGAAACAGAATCCTTAAACAAGATTCATATTCATATTGAAGGAGAAAGGATTCAACTATCATAATTCATATTCAAGCATTATGCAAGTCTTAACATAGCAAAGCCAACAGAAATCCTTAACAAAAACTAAAACTTTATAGGGGTCAAAGACCCAAGAGAAGTAATTAGGAAACTCGGACGAATCTGTGTCATGGCTGTGGACTCGAGAGTGCTCTAGAACCCAAGCTTGGTACGGCGCCAGTGCCTACGCTTAGCGTTGTACCTGTGTGAAGTTGAAACAATGAAACTCACTCAGTATCAAAAAGTCTGTAACTTTATCAATGATCACAAGAAAAAAAGACCTAGAAAATCTATAAACCTGATCCTGTTGTCGGTACGGAGACGGATCCAATTAGGGATTGGCCTGTTCTGTCTCATCTTCTTCCCCAGCTTCTTCTTGATCATGAACGACTTGTGCGACGGCTAATATCAGGAATCGTGAAATCGATCAGGCAAAGAAAATGTAAAGAGAGAGAGAGAAAGAAGGATAGATACATAGAGAGAGAGAAAAGGTACCATCTTGACTGCAACGGTGGCGATCCGGCGGAACACGGCGGCGTTTAAACCCTAATCTTCTCAAATGCTAGCTGATGAAGAGATTGAATTTTATAAGGGTTGTGAACTAGAGTTCAATCCTGACCGTTGGATTTTATTATAATTTATTAGCCGTCCGATGCCTAAACCGTTAAATATTGTGAATCGGATTCGGTTCCGGTTAGCTAAACCGAAGAAGATAAAAAAAAATATAGATTAGGGTTTTCGTTTTCTTCTCTCTGCTGCTCGGCTTGCTGAAACAAGTTCTGATTTCTGAGGATTTTGTTCTTCAGCGCCGCCGAGAAGATTCGAATCCGGAGCTAAGCTATGACGACGATTGTTCCCACTTCCGAAGAAGATCCCTTTCTCGCTGTTGTCCGATTCACTTCCCAGCTCGCTTGGGCCGATGCTGGTCCCGAGGTACCACTTCTACCACACCTTTGTTTGAGAAATTTTCTCTGGGGAGATGGGAAATAGAGAAATTTGATTTCGTGTATGTTGTTTCGTTAGATGCATTTGATTGGTGTATGTATGCGTTTGTGTTCGATAGACTCAATTCGATACTCCTCTTATTTGTTGTTGTTACAGTAGTTAGATGTTTTTGGACTAGTACATTGCTCATGATTGTGTTGCGTATTCTAAGATGAGTCTGATTACGCTAGTTCACTAGTTCTGGTTTGATATTTTTTGGAACTTGTCTTCTTCATTTTAGGCTGCAGAGCCAGAAATTACCAGGCTATGTAAGGAGGCTGAGGAGTCGATAGGAGCAGGGAAGTCGCTTGAATTGGCTACGTTAATGGTAACTTCTGCTGAATTGGTATCTTCCAAGATATCTGAGAAAGGTTTGTGTTCCTCTTTTCTTTTTACTAAAACACAGTGTCCTCCTTTTTGTATGTTCCTTATTCATTTATCATTTGTTTGCCTCTCTTGATTCAGATCTTGAGTGTACCTACACCATAATTTGCAGTCTTGTTAAGAATGTGAAAAGCCCTGAGGAACTCCTCGAAATGGTGAAAGTTATATCTTCCAAGGTTGCTCAACAACCGAGTGACAAAGCTTCACTGCGTTTGAAGATGTATGGTTCTTTGCAGCTTATATTATAACGCTTTGTTTATGTATCACACATACTTCTCATTTTCTTTTCCTGTCTTTGTGTAGCCTCTTCAATCTCTACAACCTTCTCGACCATCCGTATGCTCGCTTTCAAGTGTACATGAAAGCTCTAACACTGGCTGTTGATGGCAAGGTTACTGAGTACATAGTTTCTTCTTTTAAGAAGATTGATAACTTCTTGAAAGAGTGGAATATCGACATTAAACATCAGAGGGAACTCTTTCTTGCCATTGCTTATGTGCTGAGAGAAAACAAAAGGTACTGCAACATAATCTGTATTTTATAACCCTGATCATCAGTCATTCTCTCTCTGGTTTTCTTGTGTTTTCCGTTAAGGTATAGCTATAGCCTCATGGGTTTTTTCTGTTAATACTCCAGCTTGGTGAAAGAATCCCTTACGTTCTTGACTAAGTATCTAGCGACTTTCTCTAATGAGGAGGCTCAGGGCCTAGATGAAGCTAAGGAGGAGGCTGT